>NC_073304.1:4070669-4228502 GCF_027595985.1 Sorex araneus | reverse complement strand
GGAGAGGAGAGGAGAGGGGAGAGGAGAGGAGGGGAGGGGAGGGAGGGGAGGGTGAGGGGAGGGGAGGGGAGGGGAGGGGAGGGGAGGGGAGGGAGGGGAGGGGAGGGGAGAGGAGGGGAGGGAGGGGAGGGGAGAGGAGAGGAGAGGAGGGGAGGGGAGGGGAGAGGAGAGGAGAGGAGAGGAGAGGAGAGGAGAGGAGAGGAGAGGAGAGGAGAGGAGAGGAGAGGAGAGGAGAGGAGAGGAGAGGAGAGGAGAGGAGAGGAGAGGAGAGGAGAGGAGAGGAGAGGAGAGGAGAGGAGAGGATCTGACTGCAAAGACGGGCTGGGAAGGCTGACTGGGTCACAGAAGCAGCCAAAACAATTGTCACAGCCTTTTCAGTTTCTTTTCCTCTGGGATTTTAATTGAGACTTCCATGGCCATTGCTTCAGGTGGTTGCTCCCGTGAGTGTGTGTATAGCTCTCCTCACAGCTCCTGTGCTTGAGTTGTGTGGTTCTGTGCAGCTAAGTGCACCTGTATGTGTGTGTTTCTATGTGTGTGTGTGTGTGTGTGTGTGTGCTAGGATTATTTTATATACATGAAATCCACCACACATCTATACCCCTGAACCCACTGTTACGTTGGGGCCACGCCCAGTACTACTCAGGTTCTGCTCTTGGAATTACCCCGGCGGTGCTCAGGGCACCACGTGGGATGCTGCATCTCAAACCCGGGTGGGCCACGTGCAATGCGCGCGCCCTCCCCACCAGCATCTCTCCAGCTCTGCTGAAACAATGTTAATCTCCTTGTCAGTAGGTAGGATCTTCAGGGACAGTGTGATGTGTGTGTGTGGTGTGACTCTGTGTTTGTGTGTGTGTGTGTGTGTAATGTGTGCAAATGCTGATGTGTGTGTGCACTTGTAGGAGTGTCTTCCAAGTCCTCGGCCCATGCCAGCTGGGACCGTAAGTTGACTAGTTGGGTCAGTGGAAACAGCAGCTCCCATTGTTAGAACTTGCATTTCTCAGGGGCCGGAGCGATAGCACAGCGGGTAGGGCGTTTGCCTTGCACGTGGCCGACCCGGGTTCGAATCCCAGCATCCCATATGGTGTCCGCGAGCACCGCAGGAGTAATTCCTGAGTGCATGAGCCAGGAGTAACCCCTGTGCATCGCCAGGTGTGACCCAAAAAGAAAAAAAATTAGAATTTGCATTTCTCTGTCCGATTCAAGGCTTCAGAGTCCCCGTATGTAAAAGTCGTGCACAAGTCCCGTCTCCGTGAACCACTTATTCTTGCTCTTTGTCTCCCTAAGCTCACTCAGCTCAGATCCCTCTGTGACGCCGTGCCAGAGAGATGGCACCTGGCGTCTCTCCTAGCTCTGGTGCACGGGACCCTCCGGGTACCAGAAGGTAGCATGAAAGAATGACCAAGACAAATATCTAAACCACTGAGTCAGCCGCACTGAAATCAAGAGACCCAAACTTTGACGACCAAACCGAGGAAGGTGCCTGTCGGGAAGGCAGGCTGGGGCGAAGGTGTGGGAGGGACCCTGGGGACACTGGTGGAGGGAAGTTGACACTGTTGGGATCGGTGCTGTGATCTAAAACAACCAAACAGGCCGTATGTCTAAAACAACCAAACAGGCCAGAGCGATAGAACAATGGGTACTTGCATACAGCTGACCCGGGTTCAATCCCCCGCATCCGGTATGGTCCCCGAGCACTGCCAGGAGTAACTCCTGAGTGCAGAGCCAGGAGTAACCCCTGAGCATCACTGGGTGTGCAATTCCAGGAAGTCTAAATAAATAAATCACTGTATCACTGTATCACTGTCATCCTGTTGTTCATCGATTTGCTTGAGCGGGGCATCAGTAATGTCTCCATGGTGAGACTTACTGTTACTGTTTTTGGCATGTTGAATATGCCATGGGTAGCTGCCAGGCTCTGCCATGAGGGCGGATACTCTTGGTAGCTTGCCGGGCTCTCCAAGAGAGGTGGAGGAATTGAGCCTGGGTCGGCCGCCTGCAAGGCAAATGCCCTACCCGCTGTGCTATCACTGCAGCCAAATGAATGAATGAATAAATAAATAAATAAATAAATAAATAAATAAATAAATAAATAAATAAAACAACTATGAATATCTCTGTAAATCACAGTGCTTTGATTTTTCAAAGGTGTGTGTGTGGTTGGGTGGGGGTTGATGCAGGACACTGGCCCCTTCCAGCTGGATGCAGGGGTCTGGCCCTAACTCCACCGGGTTCCAGCCCTTCTGGGCCTCCCCCTACCCCTTTAGCTCCCATAAAAGAGCCAAAGAGTGAGCCTCTCATGTGGAGACAGGAGCCTCCATGGAAAACGAGGTATCGAGCCCTTTGCACCCTGCAAATCTCCGTGTGGGGCCTGGGAGATACTCAGCGGGCTGGAGCATGGGGTTTCCGTGTGGAGACACGGGGAACGCCCCCTCAGCTCTGCGTGGTCTCCCAAGTATGACTGGGTCATGAGCACTGGACAAGAAGCAAAGAACAAAAAACGTTCTGTGTGTGCTCTGGGCCAAGACTGCTCAGTGGCTGGTGCCGCAGATCAGAGCGAGCCTTCCTCGAGTAGCCCCTTGTTTCTGGGCGTTATTCTGGCTTTCTCCCGGCCTCCCAGACGGTCAGCAGCAGAGAGGAGGTGGCGGCTCTGAGGGTCGGGCCATTCGCTGGTCCTGCTGATTCTCAGCCCTCTCTCACTCCTGCTGTGAGACTTCCCGCCCAGTCCCTGCACCGTTCCCCCCAGTGCACCCCGGAAAGGCAATTCCTCAGTACCTGACCCTGGGACCACCGTTCCTTTGCGCCCCGCTGCCGACGCTGAGGCCGTGGGGGGGGGGGCTCTCTCTGAGCTCCCAGCTTCTCCGCGGCCAGAGCTGGGCTATGCACAGAGCAGCAGCCGTCGGGATTAGCGTTCTGCATTCCCTCACTCCCGTTTCAGGACTTATGAATTATTAACGAGCGCTCTGTTTGTAATGCCGGGCTCTCCGCTTCCTCCAAATTAAATTACCGAGGGATATATTTGATTATAAACATACTTAGTAAATGTTTTCGTTGTTGCTTTCTGTAGCTTCCTTTGTACTAAAGTGTTATAATGTCAAAAAGTCAGCCGCAAACTGCAGCGTGCCGTGGAAAACCATTTAAAGCAAATGGCGAGCAAATTAACTAATCAGAAATGAAAACCACTTTAGGACAATCGTGAATATAATTTGTCGTTTCTCAAAAATGAAAAAAAAAAGCAAAGAGGGACAGGGTCACATCTTTCAGTGGCTAACATTTCTGGCTAGATAGATGAACTCCAAGTTGCAAAGACCCCCCCCTTCTCGACGGATGGGGCCAGGAACCCACTCTTACCTCACTCTCTCCATCTGTAAAATGGGACGAAGAGAGCAAAGCAGAGCAATTTCCACAGCTGTGGATCATCTCAGATGTGACTGCCAAGCATCGTGCTCTCAACAGCTCCCGCACTCTGGAAGCTGTGATGGACCTTCAGGGACCCAGGACAGTGACCAAGGGGACCAGGGATTGAAAGGGGACAGTCCGATAAATCATTGCAATTGGCCACTGTCTTCTCCGCTGACAGAGCAAGGCAGGAGGCCCAGCTCAGTAGTGGGGGACCCGAGGGGAAGGTCCAGGACTGTGGGTGCACGAACAGAGAGCAGGTTCAGAGGCGACGGCCCTTGTGTCACATGTGCTGACCTGACCTGAGCTCTGGCACCACACATGGTTCTGCTGGCGTGGCCAGGAGCGATCTCGGAGCAGAGCCAGGGGGAGACCCTGAGCAGAACCGGGGGTGGCGGCCCAAAGCAAAGCAAACCAGCGTATTAACCACCTTGGGCAGAACCGGAAGTGGGGCTTCCCAAGAGAAGGGAAAGGTGGAGTTTGGGGAGGACCGGGGTGGATGCACAGACCCAGGGGGTTGAGGTAACTCTGACGTGCAGGCCAGCCAGTCGTGCCTGTTAGGCTGCAGGAGAGCCCGGCCGGAGCAGCGGGAAGGAATTTGCATTTCCCTTCTGGGACCGCTGAGGGCTGCTGAGGGGCTCAGGCATCCGATTAAGTCACACATGGTCCTTTCAGCACTGCTGTTGGGGGGTTTTGTTTGTTTTTTCAATTTTTTATATTTTATTTATTTATTTGTTTTGTTTTCTGTTTTTTTTTTGTTTTTTTTGGGGGGGTCATACCCGGCCATGCACAAGGGTTACTCCTGGCTCATGCATTCAGGAATTACCCCTGGTGGTGCTCAGGGGACCATATGGGATGCTGGGAATCGAACCCGGGTCGGCCACGTGCAAGGCAAATGCCCTACCCGCTGTGCTATCGCTCCAGCCCTATATATTTTTTATTTTTAAGAAGTTTTATTGGATCACCGTGAGATACAGTTGCAAACTTGCATGATTATGTTTTAGCCACACAATGCTTGAGCACTCAAATCTCCACCAGTGGACATTTTCCACCACCGTTGTTCCAGTGTCCCACCTGCCACGCCCATCCCACCCCGCTCCCTGCCTCTGTGGCAGGTCCCATCCTTCTTACTCTCTCTCTTTCTCTCTAATTTGGGGCATTGTGGTTTGCAATACAGATACTGAGAGGCCATCGTGTTTGGTCCATAGTCTACTTCCAGCCCACGTCTCCCACCCCAGGCGATCCCTCCAATCGTCATTTACTTAGAGGTTCCTTCTCCATCCCAACCGCCTTGTCCCCCCAGCTCGTGGGGCCGGTTTCCAAACCATGGCTGACCCTCCTGGCCTTATCTCTACTGTCCTTAGGTGCTAATCTCATGTTATTACAGCACTGTTTTTGAGGGATATTGCTCCCCAAGTCCCGACAGTCTGAAGGTGGAAGAATATGGCTTTGGGGGTGAGCGTCATGGCAAAGCCGGCTGTGCAGACACCCATCTTCCTCTCTGCAGCCGGGGAGGGAATCTCCTCTCGGTGCTGTTCTGACAAGCTCCACAGTTCCCCAGAGAGACTGTGGGTTTTCCTCCCTATTCCCAAGGAAGTACTGCTGCTTCTGTTCTCAGTCATCCCAAGAAGAGAAACCCAAGAAAAGGCAGAAAGACGGGGGGCCCTGAAGAGGCAGCAGACATCACACCTGAGCTCTGAGCCTCAGTTTCCCCAGATGTAGAGTGGACAGTGTGGGTCAGAGCGAGGTGCAGGGCCTGCCTGCTGGAAAAGCCTCTCTGGGGGGGCAAAGGGACACGTGGGTGACAGAGCTTGTCTGATGAGAGCGGAGTCCCCGGGCCTCTCGGTACGCCAAATGGCATTTCCATCCAGACCCAAAGGCGCCAGATGCAGACTCTACTAGAAAGGGACCAAGTGACTCCCGAGCACTAAAGATTGACCCCATGTCTCTGCCTGGCCTGTCTGTGGTGCTGAGGCCAAGGTCTAAAATGTGGGACAGTTACGGCAAACACATGTGGGTTCATGGATTCTTCATCAGACATTCACTGAGCATCTACTAGTGCCAAGAAGCATCCGAATTCTTGGAGTTTCCAAAATGGAAAAAGTTGTATCTGAATACCAGCAAATCTTGTGCTCCTTTGCCTGCACAGCCTGGGGGCAGAGCTGGGGTTTTATCAGCCTCTGCCGATGAGATCCAAACACTCGCGCTTCCTTGAGGTCTGGGTGCAAGCAAGGCCAGGGCTTACCCACTGTACTATCTCTTTGGCTGCTGGGAAGATTCTTTGAGCTCATGGTTTCAATTGCCTTTTTTTTTCCTTATCTAAGTAGAGGTTTATAATGTTTGCTTCGAGAGCACTTTGCTACTAAAACAGAGTATCTCTGTCTCTCCCAGCCCTGAAAGTCAGGTGCGGCAAACACACAAGTATCTCAGGGACCAAATAGATAACATAACAGGCAGTGTGCCTGCCTTGCACACAGCCCACCAGGGCTCAATTCCTGGCATCCCCTCTGATTCTGTGAGTCCCACCAGACATGGTTCCTGAACAGAGAGCCAGGGGTAAGCCCTGTGCACAGCTGGGCACGCCCCAAAGCCGAAACAAACAAGGAAAATGCAAGAGTCTCTCCTCTCTTTCTCCACCATCACTGCCTTACTTGCATTACGACCCCCCATTTGGTAAACTGGGGATCTCAGACTAAAAGATGTTCATCTTCCAGCTCAGAAGTGGAGATGCCGGTAGACCAGGGATGTCTCTCTTAGCTGCTCAGAGATGTACTGGAAGAGTTTTTGCAACCCAAATACCATTTCTCTCTGCCACCAGTGAAACAAAAACAAGGGGAAAAAAAGAGGGTGCACGTTACTTGGGGTGGAGAGGTCTGTTTGGTCTGCCTGGGGACATGGGTTGGGACTTCGAGGGGGGAGTATACTTGGGATATTGGTGGTGGGGAAAGTGCACTGGTGGAGGGATGGGTGTTTGGTCATTGTGAGATTGAAACCCAAATATGAGAAATTTGTAACTATCTCACGGCGATCAATAAAATTTTAAAAAAAATTAAAAAATTGTCATTTTCTCCAGGGAAATTTATCCTACAGGAAAGTAAAGAACTCAGACAATCCCTATCACTCCCAAATTGTAAGTCTATGCCATAATTCTGGTGGATGTCTCCCAATAAATATCTGGTTAATCTGGTGTATGATGAGCCCAGGTTGCTCTAAGAAGTAAAGGAAAACCCAAAATGGTTTTGCCCAGACTGTGACTCACAATGCTATAAATGCTCAGCCCCTTGGAAGAAAGGCCCCTGGAGAGAGAAGAATGTGAATGGAGGGGACTAGTTTGGGATGCTTCCTAGACAAAGCGACCTCTAACCGGGGTTTCCAGGGCTGAGGGAATCACCTAGGTAGGGTTGGCGAGGAATCGTTCTCTACCTGTACAAACGCAATGTCGTGAGGAGGAGCAGAGTGGAGTGAGGTAGGAAGTCTGACCTGGGGACAGGGCCTTGAACCGGGCCGGGCTCCCTGGCAGGCCATCGTGAGCCCAGTGTCTCCTTTAACTCAATGGCCACGGGGTTGGAGACACCCCCGCTCTGGAAAGCACACCATCGGGGGCTCTGCATCCCTCTGCCGCCCACATGCAGGCTGGCTGCCGTGTGCTAACGCCTCTATGGCAACAGAGAGAAGGACCCAGGAGGACACTCAGTCTCCTCTCCTCTTCCCCTCGGGCAGCTCAGGGCCTGTCCTGTCGTCCAAAGGCACATTGCAGGTCTGGAGAGAATGAGAAAGAGAGAGAGAGAGACAGAGATAGAGATAGAGACAGAGACAGATAGACAGAGACACAGAGAGACAGGCAGAGACAGAGAGAGACAAAGGACAGAGACAGAGAGATAGAGACAGAGAGAGACAAAGGACAGAGACAGATAGACAGAGACAGAGAGAGACAGAGGACAGAGACAGACAGGACATAGAGACAGGGACATAGAGACAGATATAGAGACATCACTGGAAGGCTGAAAGCAGGCTCTGCATTCAGGACACTCTGGTTGAGCCCCAGCACCACAAGGCTCCTAGCATAAAGCTAAGAATAGCCCTGAGCACCACCAGGTGAGTTCCTGAACCAAAACCATCCAACAAAAAACATGTGCTCTAAGGGCTGGAGCAATAGCACAGCGGGGAGGGCATTTGCCTTGCACACGGCCGACCCGGGTTTGATTCCCAGCATCCCATATGGTCCTCTGAGCACCGCCAGGGGTGATTCCTGAGTGCAGAGCCAGGAGTAACCTCTGTGCATTGCCGGGTGTGACTCCCCCCCAAAAAAAGTGCTCTATTGCACAGATGGGCTGGAGCAATAGCACACCGGGTAGGGCATTTGCCTTGCACGTGGCTGACCCAGATTCGGTTCCTCCACCCCTCTCGGAGAGCCTGGCAAGCTACCGAGAATATCCCGCCCGCTCGGCAGAGCCTGGCAAGCTCCCCGTGGCGTATTCGATATGCCAAAAACAGTAACAACAAGTCTCACAATGGAGACGTTACTGGTGCCCGCTCGAGCAAATTGATGAGCAATAGGATGCCAGTGGTACAGTGACAGTGCACAGACAGTCTGTGCTGACTGTTGCAAGGGAGAGGTTCAAAGGTGGAGCTCACCTATATTGCCAACCATAATGCCCAAAAGTGCCCAAAAGGAGAGAAACAGACAGACAGACAGACAGACAGAAAAATGCTTACATAGAGGCAACCTGTGGCTTTGGGTGATTGGAAGCAAAGGGGGGTCGTTGGTGGTGGGAAATGTGCACTGGTGAAGGGGCGGATGTTGAAACATCATATGGCTAAAACCCAATCATGAACAACTCTGTAACTGTGTATCTACAACTCTGTAACTGTGTATCTACAACTCTGTAACTGTGCATCTGCAACTCTGTAACTGTGCATCTACAACTCTGTAACTGTGTATCTACAACTCTGTAACTGTGCATCTACAACTCTGTAACTGTGTATCTTATGGTGATTCAATAAAAAACATTTTAAGTGAGGCTCCATAGCATTCTGCCTGGAGATCTCAGTGCTGGGCACCTGTCTGTTGCCCAGAGGGTCACTTCTGGAGAACTCGATCCAGGTCCCCGAGCCACGGAGGAGCTGTCTCCAGCAGGCTCCAGCTCCCCGAGAGGGGACATCTGTCCATACTTAGAGCACTCCTTGTGCTTGGTAATTAAATATCTTGGGGGGGGCAGTACTGTTTTACATGATAAAGAGAGATGGCTCCAATTCTGACATCATGATTCCAAGGGTTGACACAATTCTACAAGGAGGCATAATTTTACAAACAAGAACCCGATGACACTCAGTAGCTAATGATGCGGAACAGAATGGGGGCTCTGGAGTCGAACAGGAGCGGCGTGAGCACCTGGAAAGCCAGTCCTCAGAGTGCAGGTCACACCCAAGGGGAGAGCACCCCCCCTCCCGCCAGGGCCATCGCAGCCCCCTATGGGAAGCATCTGGACTGCAGCCTTGGGGGTGAACTCAAGTCCCCCGTGAAAGTGAGTGTGGAGGCTGAAGGCCCAGAACCTGCAGGAATTCCCCAGGAAGTCCCCATGCCCTGAAAACATTTAGAGCCCCAACAGGTGAAGAAGAGTTTTCTGAGCATCTCTGAGTACCTGGGGCATCTTTGGGCAGATGGGCGGGGACTGAGGTGTCTCAGGATGGGATGTGGGCCATCGGATGATGAGACGGTGAGGGTTAGGGCTCAGCTGTATTGGCCGTGTTCTGTAGCACCAGGCAGACGGTTCTCAGTGTTTCAACCAGGACCGCACCATCGCTGCTTCTCCCTGGCCCCCGGGCCCTGTGTGGATGGAGGTGAGCAGGGGCCCTACATCTGAGGATGGCCGTCATCTTGCACCAAGAGGGACTCAGCTAACTGCAACTGACTTTCTCCTTGAAGGACCGTGGAGGGGGTCTTGGGTTGAGGAAGTAGCAGGCATTCTTAACTCTCTCACTTCTGAAGGGAGTGCACAATCAAATCAATTACTCATAAATACTTGTGATGGGATTAATTTAATTTTTTTCTTAAACAGAGGGTAAATTAAAAGAATCCGCTTGCGCCTTCCCACACTGTAGTGACAAGATTAAAAATTAAATTTATACATATTTCATTTCTACATAATAAAGCCTTTTTGCAAAAAGGAAAAAAAATACCACAGTTCATCTAATTAAATCAAAGAAAATTGCCTGTAGCAATGTTACAGTATTACAATTAAGCCACTGCCAAAACCAGCCCTCAGAATCCTTAAACACCACTCCGGGTTTGAAAACCAAGTCAGCTTTTGGTGTGGGTCAGAGGGATGGATCAGAAGTACTCGGGGCCTGCTCCTGTGTCCTGGCAGAGGGTGGGGAGAAGGTCCCGGGAGCCCTCTGCGCCCTGGAAGGAGGCCGGAAGGTGGCCACACCATCAGCACCGTTCACAGAGACACAAATGAGCAAAACAAACAGAGAGCCTTGCCCCAAGCCGGGGACACGAGATTTGTCAAAGGCAGGTCTGCCCTTCTTTCATCTCTCACATACGAAAGCCATTAAAAGGCAGTCACTCGAGAGGGAATCCCTGAGACGTGGAGTTTCCCGGTCTGCAGAGGTGGACGGGGCAGGGCAGGCCCTGATGCTTCAGGCAGCACCTGAACCACGGAAACTCCTCACCCCACTAGATTCAGTTTGGGACTCTGGGGGGGGAGGATTCTCCCGTCCCTCCTGGCTCTGTGTGTTGCTGAGTTGTGGGGGTGCTCAGGGGCCAGGCATGAACCCCCAGACTGACCCGGTGTGGCCTGCAGGAAGTTACGTGCCGGGGTTCCGTGGCCTTTCTGGCTGAATTTTATTCTAGGAAATCAGGCCCTGGGATAAGGATTGGCTCGGGCTGGCCTTGATGGGGCTCCTGGCCTGGGTGAGTCGCTGCGGCTCCTCCGAGGGCTGGGCGTCACTCCCCGACAGGCGTCGAGCACATGTTCAATGGGTGGGAGCGTTTTCAGCAGCATCTTGGCTAACAATGGCGTCCCGGCCCCTGGGAGCTGGTGCAGGTGGCCACGTGCCTGGTTTCTGCTCTCCGGCGAGGGCCAGGGTATGTTTCATGAAGCCTGTTCTGAATCATTCCACGGCCAGAATGATCCAGGCCCCAGGGGAGGGACGCACGTCGGCGCCGTGGCCCTGCCCCCGCCGCCTCCCTAACCCCCCCCGCACTAGCAGCGAGGCTGCTGCTATCCAAAGCCTCGTGGAGAAATCTGCAGGGCCCATCAGCATCCAGGGGCCTGTGGCCCAGTGGGGACTGGCCTGCTGGTGGGGGGGGGGGAGGGGCCTGTGGCCCAGTGGGGACTGGCCTGCTGGTGGGGGGGGAGGGGAGGGGCCTGTGGCTCAGTGGGGACTGGCCTGCTGGTGGGGGGGGGAGGGGCCTGTGGCCCAGTGGGGACTGGCCTGCTGGTGGGGGGGGGGGAGGGGAGGGGCCTGTGGCTCAGTGGGGACTGGCCTGCTGGTGGGGGAGGGGGAGGGGAGGGGCCTGTGGCTCAGTGGGGACTGGCCAGCTGGTGGAGGGGGGGGAGAGGAGGGACCTGTGGCTCAGTGGAGACCAAGAAAAGGCCATCTGACTGTCTTACCTCATTAAGTAAGTAAGGAGGAGCAATTAGATTCTTTTAGTGCTTCTGACCCTACAACTAAAATTAAACATCTTATAGGTCGAGAGGTAGTACAGGGAGTAACGTCCTTGCCTTGGACACCGTCACGCCAGGTTCAATCCCCCAAAACCTGTGTGGTCTCCCAAGCCCTGCCAGGAGTGATCTCTGAGCACAGAACCAGGAGGAAGCCCTGAGCACTGTGAGGTGTGTCTCCAAACCAAATAAATATATTCAATTAAACATCTTAGTTAAAATAATGAGATCAATGCCAGTATGGGCACCAAGCTTTGGTTTTACAAAATGATGAATCGGGCTGGAGGAATAGCACAGCGGGTAGGGCGTTTGCCTTGCATGTGGCCGACCCGGGTTTGAATCCCAGCATCCCATATGGTCCCCTGAGCACTGCCAGGGGTGAGTCCTGAGTGCAGAGCCAGGAGTAACCCCTGTGCAATGCCGGGTGTGACCCAAAAAAGCAAAAAAAAAAAAATGGTGAATCACAATCAATGTCATTGTGTCACTGATGCACATTATTTCTATTGGGACATAACCAGGAGATGATTTTGCGCACCACCGTTAAGTCATACATGAGAAAACATGGAAAGAAAGAGGTTTGTCTATCATCCTTTTGTTTGTCTATGCCCGTAAGTGGTCGATGCTATCAGAAAGCACCTAGGTTTTGTGGGTGCTAAAGAACCGTCAGATGTGTAATTTACACAGCAGAAAGGACAGTTGCTGAAATGGCCTGGCCAAGGGTCACCCACATAGAAGTTCCATCAAACCATAGACTTTGTTAAAAATTGAATTCTGATTTTTATCCAAATAAATATTGAAATTTTAAGATGACTCACCTATGGGTCATTTCCCTCATTAACCAAAATAGCATCCCTATTAAATTCCAAGACTCAGACCATTGTGTCACTAAACACATCACATATGTTCTCTTTACATGCCAAAAAGGAATTTTCTTTTGCACTTGGTGGTTGAGGACTTGGGTTCCAACAGGTGAAGAGACTGGGCCGTTTGGCTTGTTACTGAAAGGGCCATAGAAATCATGCCAGTCCAGTCTGCTCATTCCAGGCAGAAGCTGATGAGTCGGAAGAAAACACAAGTACACTTGGTTGATCTTATTGATTTATCAGTGGGGGAGAATCTCCCCAGAGGTAATGAGGGTGCTTGGGATTACACTGATGGTGCTCAGGGATTGAATTCAGGGTCCCTGTGCATGCCAGGCACGCAGCCCAGCCCTTTGCGCCATGCCCGCTGCCCTGCCAACACTCATGCGCGAGTTTATAGAGTGAAGTGTCCTGTTTCAGTTGCTCACCCCAGGAAGACTCCGAGGAGATGGTTTGTTGTAGATTAAGCACTGAAGCCAGTAGGGCCAGAACATGGGAAGTGAGTTTGGACAGTATTTGATGCTCAGAGAATTCAGGACTACAGTAGGAGGCCAGGGAGGGGACAGGGGTGTTAAGTATCTGAGAACAAGCAGAGTTCTTCTCTGTTATCTTTGTGTCCTTTAGGATTATCATCTTGCTGAACTACCACCTATAAAGAGAAGCTTGGAAACAGTATGTGTGATGAACCAGCTTCTCCCCAGGGTGTGTGGGAAATGGAATGTTCAGTCTGCTCTGCTCTAGTTCAGGAGGCTTGGCCAAGACTCGGAATTAAAAGCAAAGTCTTGGAGCAGCCATCAGAGATGCAGGGCACATTGGTAACCTCAAGACCTCGGGGCTTCTTGATTGGAGCAAGGGTTATTCCTTGCCTGCCTCCATTCCCAGGCCCAGAGATTGATGGACTGGAGAGGGATTCTCCAAGACGCTTCTCCTTGGAGAATTCTGAAAAGCTAAGGATGTGCTTTCATGAAAGTCTCTGAGATTAGGTTTCACTGTCTTGCCATGGGCTGGAGCGATAGCACAGCTGGTAGGACATTTGCGTTGCACATGGCCAACCCAGGTTCGATTCCTCCACCCCTCTCGGAGAACCCGGCAAGCTACTGAGAGTATTGTGCCCACATGGCAGAGCCTGGCAAGCTCCCCGTGGCGTATTCAATATGCCAAAAACAGTAACAAGTCTCACAATGGAGACATTACTGGTGCCCGCTAGAGCAAATCAATGAGCAACGAGATGACAGTGACTGTGACAGCCATGCAACAGTGATGGTTTCTGAATGTCTCGCTCATCCCTGCTAACCTTAAACTTCCCTCAGCCATTTCTAAAACCTGCCTGTGTTCTTTAGGGAGCATTTCTTTCCCTCACTCTTGAAATCTCAATTGCTTAAAGACAAATAGTGAATGGAGAATTCCTTCCTTCCCTCTCTCCCCCACTCCGTCCCTTCCTCCCTCCCTCCCTCTCTCCCTCCCTCCCTCCCTCCCTCCCTCCTTCCTTCCTTCCTTCCTTCCTTCCTTCCTTCCTTCCTTCCTTCCTTCCTTCCTTCCTTCCTTCCTTCCTTCCTTCCTTCCTTCCTTCCTTCCTTCCTTCCTTCCTCCTTACATTCTTTCATTCTTTCTACTTTTGAGGCCACACCCAGTAGTCTCAAGGATTACTCCTGATTCTGAGCTCAGATACCACTGCAGGCTAAGACCCGGGGAACCATATGTAGTGCTGGGGTTTGAACTCAAGCTGAATGCACGCAAGGCAATTGCTTATCTGCTGTACTGTATATGGCTGTCCATATCCAATTTATTTCCCTTCTACTTCCTTTGTTCTTTCCTTTAATTCTGACATCAGCCAAGACACTGATTCTATGACTGCTTCTGACTTGTTCAACATGAAAATCAAGTTACTCCTGCCTTTAATTCCAAGCGACAACGCTACTTGTTTTGGTACTGCGGGGCCCAAACAGTACCTCATCCTCAATGCCTGGATGAGGAATCTTGGCTGAGAGTTCCTGGGAGGGGACCTCAAGCCTCCCGAGCACTTCTCACTAACACTATCACTAAGCTGCACCCTGCTTGCTGTCTGCTGCAACAACGCTGGTTTCCTCTCTTGCTCCCAGCCACCCTGCCTGCTTTCCACAACGTTCAAAGGAAGCGTTTGACAGGGAAGATTAGATTTTACAGCCCTGACAATGTGCTGCTCATATTTCCTATTGCTGGAAGTAAAATAGAGGAATGGTTTTCCTAGGTTTGGTGCCCCAAGATCCACCACCAGGTGGGCAGAGTGTGAGGCAGGTCCAGCCCACAAGATGCCAAACTCCATCCACTGCTGGTTGAGCTCAAGAGCAATCCTGGACATGATCAAACTTTTATTAGAACCTAGAACAACTCAGCATTCTTTCTCTGCACTTCTCCTTCCTGTCCCTTCCTTTTTACAAGAATCAAATGTTCGTTGTCACCTGTAAGCTCTCCTTACCTACTCTAACCTTCACAGACATTCCCATCAATGCAGTTGTAACTGAACTTCAGTAGAATTCATTCAGAGAAATCCATTCTCAATAAACACCAGCCTCAAACATAGGAAAAAGGCTGATTCTATTTTGGGGGTTGGGGCACATACCCGGCCGTGCTCAGGACTTAATCCAGAGTCTGCACTCAGGGATAATTCCCGATGGGCTCTGGAAACCCTGTGTGGTGCTGGGGTTCACACCCAGATCAGACTCATGCAAGGCAAGTGCCCTTCCCTCTGTGCTATCTCTCCAGCCTCAGAAATAATTCTAAAAGTGAGAAAAATCACACATTGTTTTGGGATTGGAAAGTTACATGAATCACTGGAAACATCTCATCTGAAGCCAGGGGACTTCATGGAGAAGAAAGAGGGAAACCATTTTAAGATAACGAAAGGAAGAGTGGTTGGCGCAGAAATCTAGAGTTAGCAAAAGAATGAAGTGAAATAGGCAAACCATCAGATGAAGAAAATGAAATGAACCTGTCACCACGTCACATTTTAAAATGGTAAAGGAATAAAATGCTAATGAATGATCTCCACATGGAAGGAAAATGATAAGAGAGGGAAACTTGGAATATCAAGAATGAAGAGTAATAAAAAATAATCACTTTAGCAAATATTAGCAATTATGATTTCCTCTTAAGATCTTCAAAATATTTATGACAATTCAATGAACAATGATAACATTCTATGCTGGGATTTTGTCAATGCTTTTAAATATAACATACATAGAAGAGGGGGGTATGAGGTAAATTTTCCACATTTCACTTGAAGCGAAAATATATTATTTCTCAGTAGAATGAAATGGTGAGCATGAATATTATAATTCTTTGCAAACCTACTAAATTATATGAGATAAATAGTATAAAATTAACTAATTAATAATGTAATAAATGTGATTAAATAACTCAAAATAAGGCAGCCAAAGAAAAGTGTGAATAAAAATGATAAATCACACAGGAAATATACAGTTAATAGTGTTGACTTTAAAGTGAACCAAAAACGATTATATTACATATAAATGATTTTAAAAGGAAAGTCAAAGACACAGGCTATCAGGTTAGATGATAATAAGAGCTGTCATAAAGCAACTCATTTTAACTATAAAAATGTGAGAGAGTGAAAAAATACACCATACATACCCTAAGTGAAAGAAAGAAGAGCTGGGCGATGTAAATTAATTAGCAATGAGCACGCACTTGTTGGCGTTAGACCAAGGCTGGGAGACACAGAGCAAGTGGGGGCTCTTCCATACCATCAAGCTCTGTCGCGAGGCTGAAGAATTAACAACACTCTGGACCGTGTTAGACTAGCAATCGAGCAGGGTGTGTTCTGTGGTCCCTGGGCTTGCCTGGAAGGAAACTGGAGGCTGGGGAAGCAGGGTCAGGGACGGACGGGTGGGCACCCTGCGGGGAGACTGGAGGGCTAGTGTTTGGGAGGGCAGAGCCCCTGGAGCAATGCACAGAAAGCCTGGTAGCCCCCTCCCTGCCATTCTGTGCCAACAAGGCTTGCTGTTCAGTTAATGAGCCTGTGGCTGTGGTGTCAGGGACGTTCAGGGCTAGCTCTGGTGATGTTTGAGGGGGAGTCTTAAGAGCTGGCGATGAACCAGGGTCAGCTGCATGCCAGGCTGTGCCTTTCTGCCTATGCTCTTGTTTCTGGCACCCTGGCATGTCACGTTTGCTGCAGAAGTGAAAGGGGTTCCCACAGGTCAGGATTCTAGGGCGGGTGGTGCAGGAGAAAGGGCCATCATGAGAGGTTTATTTGTCTGAGCCTGAGGATCTCGGAAGGAGACTTGTCCACGGGTGAACAGCAGTCATCAAAATGCCACGAGACTCAGAACGGCACCTCTGGTACTAAGCGCCATTGTCCCCGGAGGAGCACGGAGTCCCTGGTTCACCAGTCACTAAGGCCGCCTCCCCGTGCCAGCCAGCACCTGCCTCTTCGGGCAGCACAGGGTGACCTGTCAGAAGGGGTCTGCATAATTTATAGCCATGTCGCCATCAATATTGAATGATATGGAAAACTATTCATGAGACAACGTAATGTCGAAATAAAAGGCAGATTGCCACAATGTAGCAAGAGAAAGGAGAGAAAGTACACACGCCAATATAAATTGATCGTCTCCAGGTTGGTGGGGAGTGGAAATGGGTGAGTTTTTACGTGCCTTTATCTTTACTTTTTTATATGTCTCCGTTTTGATAATAAAAATTTATTAACACTTTAATAAATCCAAAACAGTAATTGCTGTAATTGCTTAACACATGGCAAACAAAACCAGGTAGAGCATATTCTAGAGAGATTTATTCCATCCACCATTTGCTATAAAATTTTATTTCCTCTGCTAGGAGATTAACTTAACTCAGGCGGTTTTTCCTACCTATTGAAATACATGGTCGTGCTCAAAGTGAGATTTCCCCTAGATTCCAGGGTGGCAGGAGAATGATTTCTAAAGCAATGGTAAGGCGGGGGTCAGAAGGGGAGCTCAGAGGGTTGGTGCTTCGCCTGTGGGGAGCCCAGGTTTGGTCACCGGAACTGTGTGTCTCCCTGAGCACCACCAGGAGCAACCCCTGAGCACAGAACCAAGAGCACCGCTCAGGCACCGTGAGGTATACCCCCAAATTATAAAATGTAGAGTGAAATCCTAAGACAGTAGTTTCTTTTTTGTTTGTTTTTTGTTTGGTCGTTGGGCCATGCCCAGCAGTGCTTGGGGTTCGCTCCGGGCTCTGCACTCTGGGGTCACTTCCGGTGAGCTCAGGGGCGCATATGGGATGCTGGGAATCAAACCCAGGTCAGCAGCAATGCAAGTCAAGTGCTCTACCTGCTGTTGTATCGTTTCAGCACCCTAAGACAATATTTCCTTACTGTTGTACTGACGAGGTGCTAAGAGGGGTGAGGGGGGAGGATGGCTCAGCAAGAACCAAGGTGGTGGCAAAGACAGAACAGTCCAGAGTTGGGTCAGGTAGACAGCAGAATGATTACACACACTGGTGCGGAATTTAAAGTCTTCTGTAGTAGACACAGAAGGACGCAGGAGAACAAAGAGAATTCTCTGCCCTCCCCCCCCTTAAGGGGAAACAGAGTTATATTTATACCCAAGGGCTTCACAGATTAGCTCCTCCAGAACAAAGAATATTATTAGTAAATAGAAAGAGACTTCATTTCTTCTCGCAAGGCTCTTTCTGGTGGTTGGCAAAAAGCTCAGATAGAAATGCACTAGTTCTGCAAGGTTGGTAGATGATTTCACCAAACCTGCTGAGTAGACATGCTGGGGTGATCGAAAAGAGAGATTTCCATGGCTCTTAGTTGCCCACCGGGCACTGGGCAAGGGTGATCACAAAGGGAGTTTAAAGTGATCTGCTCGCACTGTTTCAGTGAGGGTCTATGAGAATCTGTCTGAAAAGCATCAGTCTGGATGAATCTTAATTCCTGGGACTTCTGGCTGGATAATGACCTCAACAGACACTAGATGTCCAAAGGGGCCATCTCTGCTGTGGCTCACTATCAGTGTAAACAGAACAAGAGAAATCAGTTTTTCTCACACATGTCCTGGATGAAGCAGTAAGAGGTGTGAGTCACCTAGGCCTTCTCAGAGTCCCCAGAGTCCGTGTCTGGGAGGGAAACGCCCCCCTCTTCCTAGTACTTCTGGAAGACCGGACAGCCACACCCATGAACCACCCCTGCTGCTGCCTTATAAGCTCATCTGCTGACCTTGTTCCAGAAACTACAATCTCAAAAGAGATCAAATAGCAGCAAAACTTTCTCAGACACCAATTCCTGGCTGAGACCGGGAGGGTGACCTTGGTGGGACATGGGCAGGCACTAGTCCAAATAAAGCCCAGCAGCCACTCCTACACCCTAAAGACACCATTGTGCCTCTGACTGGACCCCACGGCTTTAGGACTGAGTCCCATGAGGAACCTAATCTGCCCAAATGCCCAGGTTCATTGGTCTGTGTGGCTGAAAATGCCAGGCCTTCCTGGGGTCAGGTGGGCAACCTCCCCCCACTTGCCGGTACAACCAAAAGACCAGACAATCATGTCCACTTAAATATCCTGGATTTTCTCTATAACACTGACATCCCAGCAGTAGCATAACCTATTGAATGGGACATAAGGCAGAAGCCAACTAATGTAGACTCACAAAATAATTAACACAGGAGGCTTAACTTGCAACAGCAGCTCAGTAAAACCTCAGACAAGGACTTAATATCCCCATGGTGACATACAACAATTTTCACAAAATTTCTCTTGGTTATTCTATTAGCCATTGACTGGTGACAAGCAATATAAATTAAGTTATTGTAGGCCTGCTAGGGGGCAGGCTTGGCGGGTGGTTGGGAAAATGGAGACAGGGTGGAAGAAGGTGACCATGGTGTTGGAATATTAAATGGCTGCAACAAATCATCACTGACAACTTTGTAAATCATGGTGGGGGCGGGGAGGAAGAAAATAGGGAAGAAAAGAAGGGTGAGTTGCACTGATTTTCAGCCTGGAGTCCAATTGTTTGGACAGTACAGTGATAAGAACAGAATCATGAGCAGGGGTCTTCACACGTCTGAGTCATGTGCCGAAAACCCTGCATCTGAGAGGGAGTTGAGGGAACATTTTCCCAGGCCCATCCCCTTCCCTCTGGAGTGTATGCCAGGGATTAAATCCAGATCTCATACATTCAAGGCAGGTGACTCACCACTGAGCCACAACTCTTGCTCTCACCCCCTTTTCCTTGGAAAGAACAACTTCCCAGCTATCACATTCAATCTGAATATTTGATGGATCACTGTATCACTGTCATCCCATTGTTCATCGATTTGCTCAAGCAGGCACCAGTAATGTCTCCATTCATCCCAACCCTGAGATTTTAGCAGCCTCTCCTTACTCGTCCTTCCAAACAGTGCCATATTGGAGGCTCTTTCAGGGTCAGGAGAATGAGACCCATTATTATTACTGTATTTGGCATATCAAGTATGCCACGGGGAGCTTGCCAGGCTCTGCCATGATTTGATGAATATTTCCGCAAAAATGATCCAAACTATGTCCTTCTTCAGGGGAATTCAGTGATTCTACTGATATCACAGCAAAAACATGATTTGGCTTTTTTAGGGGAAAATTGGGTAGGGAATATCTCTCTTCCAGTGTCTTCCAAAATCTCAGGGATGAAAAACTTTCAGAAATTTTGGTATAGATGATTGGGGATTGGGTTTTAAATGTGCTCTTAGTGTGCTGGGGAGATAGGACAGGAGGGAAGGCATTTGGCTCGTGGGTGCAACACCAGTTTGAATCTCCAGCATATGTGGATATGGTGTCCTGAGTACTACCAGGAGTAAATCACAGAGCCAGAATCAGTTTGTTAGCACTGCCAGGTGTGGGCCAAAATAATGATGATGATGATGATGATGACGATGGAAATAATAATAGTAAAAGCAAAGGAACAGAAAATAAATGCGGTATCATTAGATAAGAATTTCTGCACCTATTTCCTTCACAGTTCGCTTTAGGGATAGAATCATCATTTAAGGCACAGGGTGAGGGCAGGGCACCCGAGGCTCGCCTCTGTGATTGGCACTGCATGCTGCAGGTAGCCTTCAGGAAGTCATCTCTGATGGGGGTCTGGTGAGGCGAAGAAAGTGCCCAAATTTCTCCACAAGGTCACTAGGTTACCCCTTCCCTCAGCTGCATGTCCGTGGAAGGCTGACATCCATCCTTCTCCCCTAGCAAGCAGCAATACAACTCACCAGCAGGTACCCACCAATGTGAGGGGTTAGCCATGATCTGTACAGCCAGAGATTTAAGAACTTTAAGAAAGAAAAAGTGATGTTGCATCTTACTGTTTTTTTTTTCAATGAAACACTAGTTTTGGGCAAAGAAAATATGGTTGTATTTAATTACCTGTTTAGTAGCATGGGAGAGGTTTGTTTTTATTATTTGTATAGTAAGTGAATATTTTTAAATGAGCAGCGTGAATTAAATTACAGTAAATGTTGAGATAGTTGATGATAATTGATAGGTGCTTCATGGATAGGTAGAGTGATCAACCTATCACAATCAATCACATAACCATCTGCTCTTTGGGGTTTCCGAGACCAACTGGAGAGGCACCAGCTGATGGAAAGGAGGTTATCAGATGCCGACGGGAAGCCCTATTCTTTCTGGGTCTGGACAGTGATCGCAAGACCTCTAAGCTTTGTCCCAGCCAAGTGCAAGGTGGATCAGGTGGGTCCAGGGAGGGTATCCAGAGCCGTCATTGCTGAGGTCACTGGCCGTCTCCAGCTCCAAGGACTCAGCTCTGAGACCCGCGGTGTGGGAAGAGCACAGCTGTTCTGATCGTTCCTGCTGCCCCCAGGTCACTGGCACCTTAGTGTGGGCGGAGCCTGGCCCTCTGCTGTAGGCTCGGTGTGGTCCTGTTCCCTTTGAGCAGCTTAGGAAACAAGGACAAAGTGAGGACAGTGGAGGTCGCAGAGAGTGGCAATCAGTGCTCACATCATGTTTTTTGGGCTCTTCCGGCTCTTCTCTTTGCGTCAGAGTCTCTCCCAGGTTCCCACCCCCACCAAGACTTTTTAATTTGTTTTTAATTGAATCACTATGAGAAACACAGCTAGAAAGGTTTTTGTGATTGGTCAGTCATACAATGTTCCAACACCCGTCCCTTCACACTGCAGGGAAGGTGCTTGCCTTGCATGCAGCTGACCGGGATTCGACCCCCAGCATCTCCTACAGTCCCCCGAGCACCACCAGGAGTAATTCCTGAGTGTGGAGCCTGGAGTAACCCCCAAGCATTCTGGATGCCACCAGTACTTTTGATGGCATAAAAGTAAACATCTCAGAGCACCCCTTAAGCACCACCAGAAGAGTAGAAATTTAATAATCAAATACAACTGGGTTTTATTTGTTTGTTTTTAATTTTCTATTGTAATTTATAATGACCCCCCTGAAGTTAGACTTCCCTTATTGAACTTGTGGAATTGGCTTCCAATTTCAGTCCCGTCCCCCCATGGTCTCTCTCTCTCTCTCTCTCTCTCTCTCTCTCTCTCTCTCTCTCTCTCTCTCTCTCTCTCTCTCTCTCTCTCTCTCCCATTTGTGATCTGCCTCTGCAGGCCTCCAGGTCCTACCTGGGCTCTAAATTCTTGGATCTGCATCATCAGAGATTACGGGTGGAAATGCAAGCCTCCCTAAGGAAGGACTCTTAATAGAATAGTTAACTTGGACAATTATAGTTATTAGGCCCATTTGTAGGCGAATGGATTCCATAGGAAAGAGTGACTTTCTTATCTCTAGAGGTAATTTGTGGGCAAAGTCTTGATTATTTCTCAAATGTGCTCACGCCTGAAGGCAGTGTGCTTGTCTCTGCTCTTGCTAACTCCCACGGGGTTGGGGTGTGGGTGCATCACCCCAACAGAAACCCAGTGTACTCAGCTAGGAAGCAGGGGTGGCAGTGACCTCGCTGAAAAGCGCGCGCCTTTGTGTTTTTTACACATGGCTTTTATTTTTTTTCTAAAAAATGAGAATGTGGGGCCAGAGTGATAGTACAGTGGGTAGACCTTTTGCCTTGCATGCAGCCAACCCAGGTTCAATTCCTCAAGTCCCTTATGGTCCCCTGAGCACTGTCGGATATCATGCCTACATGCAGAGCCAGGAGTAATCCCTGAGTACATCCGGATGTGGCCCAAAACAAAACCTGAGAGAGCGAGAGTGAGGATAAAGAGAGAGAGAGAGAGAGAGAGAGAGAGAGAGAGAGATACAGACAGACAGACAGACAGAGAGACAGAGACAGAGTGAGAGGGGAAGAGAGGGTGAGAAGGGGAGATGGTGAGGGAGAGAAGGAGAAAGAGAAAGAAAGGGAGAAAAGAGAGAGGGAGATGAAGGGGAGAGAGGGAGAGATGGGGAGAGAGAGAGGGAGGGAGGGGGAGGGGCAGCGAGAGAGGGAGGGCGGAGAGAGAAGGTGAGAACATGCTGATGTGAAGGAGGAATGGAATGCAGAGGCTTATGGTGACAACTGATTCCTGAGCGGCTTTCCTAAGTGAGCTCTCCTTACTCCCTACCTTCCTTTCTCTCCTGTGCGCGTCACTCTCTACCGCCTCCTTCCTCTTGCACCCTCCTATCTCTTTGCAGTCAATGCGAACCTGGGTGTTGGGGACTGCTCAGGACCCTGAACAAAAGAGGACCCCGAAACCTTTACCCTGGACAAACCGGAAAATTCCATTACCAGCTTTGCTTGACCTGAGGCACAGGTGCCCTTGTGACAAAGGAAATAGCCAAACTCAAGAGGTAAAAGTAGCCCAGGGCAGTTAACTAAGAGACGCCATTAAGCCCCTAAGTAGAATACCTTCCTCTACCTTGTGCCTTCCTCCTGCCAGATGCTCCTGCCAGATAAACCCTTGCCTTCCCCTCCCCACTATTTCTCAATCTACTCTTGAAGAATGTTGTAAGCCCACCTAATACACCCTGAACCTTTTCCTTATTTGGTCTGAGAAGACACTTCCCTGATGATTGACAACTTATGTACCAACCCCCTGCTAAGAAAAGTATAAAGCCAGTGTGGCAGTTAATAAAGTTGCCCTTGATCGGTATGTGTCGTCTTGGGCCCCCTGTTTACTAACCTCACTAGTCTTATTTCAGATTGGGACCCTCACAGAATCCACCAAATTAGGAGCGCTTTCCACTGTTGTCTCTCCGCGGGCAGGAGAGATCTCCGGGGGAACGCGCACCTGGGCACAAATTCCCGACTGCTACCTAGCTGCAGGGCTCGTTACTACCTTGGGAATACAGGACTACATCTCATCCACGCCCTAGTTTCAGCTCTCTGAAATGGTGATGAAACATTCACTGTTAACGTCCTTCTTCCTGATGCAACTTTGATTTGGGTATTTGATGTCGGCCCAACTCAGCTCTACGATTCAGGGGCCTGACAAGACCCAAGACCCAAGAGTCAGACTTGAATGTTTATAATCAATAACAGTTCTCTGCCTGGTATTCCAGGACCTGGAAATAGAGATCCTCTGCCTGCTTCCACCAATCTCCGGCACCCAGGATCACATCCTGAAAACCCACCCTCCAGCGCCAGGTAAATACCTCATCAGCCAACCTCCACTACTTCCCCTACCCAGCCACCCCACGCACCAGGCCGCTTTCTGGACACTCGTACCGAGCCTCACACGTGAGTGAAGCCCCACAGAACCAGTAAAGCAGAACTTTGTGGTGGACTCCAGGCTCAACGGGACCCAGAAACAGAGACCCTCTGTCTGATTCCCCCAGTCTCCAGTGCCCAAGGGATCACACCCAGATGACCCACCGTACCGGCACCATATAAATATCTCACGCATAAGATACTAAATACTTATTTTCCATAATTACTGCACCATATTTTATGGGGTTCAAATATTGTATGAACCAAGGGAACACCTGTAAGGGCAATTAGAGGCCACCCTAAAAGCCTGCATCCCTCTCAGAGGGTCTGGCAAGCCACTGAGAGTCTACAACCCACACAGCAGAGTCTGGCAAGCTACCCGTGGCATATTTGATATGCCAAAAAACAGTAACAACAATGGGCCTCATTCCCCTGACACCGAAAGAGCCCCCAATATGGCAGCATTAAGAAGGATGAGCAAGGAGAGGCTGATAAAATCTCAGAGATGAACTAGACTGCCAACAAGAAGAAAGACTCAAATGACTGTCTATACTTTCAATGCACGTACACTGGCATCGAAAGCATCCATCAAGGACCTGATGGTGCAAGCGCAGAAGATCAAGTACAACATCGTTGGTCTGATCGAGACAAGAAGGCATCGATCACATCATGCCATTTTTGACACTGGAGAAGAACTGTTCCTTTAACATGTGACAATAGAGGTATTGGTGGTATCAGTGTCCTTGTCAACATGAACTTGGCCATGAGCATTGATTCATTCAAATGCCTAACAACCCAAATTGGATGATTATGCTTGAATAGATGTGGCTCACTGCTGATAGTTTCTATCTTCGTCATCTACACACCAACATCCAACTACAATGAAGAAGAAATTGAGAAGTTCTACATGGAGCTGGAGAAGTTCTATAAAGAAGACCACATCGTCTACAAGATCATTGTCAGTGATTTAAATGCCAAGATAGGACCAAGAGGGTCACCCGAAGAACTCTACATCAGGACCCATGGCCTAGAATGGAATAAACAGAGTTCATCATGTCGACCAAGATCGTCCATGGTAACTCACAGTTCCAGATGGCCGAATCTAAACATTGGACATGGGAGTCTCCCAGTGGACAGTTTCACAATGAAATTGACCACATCATATTCAATTGATGGTTTTGCCTGACCGATGTGGTTGTCCCAAAATTCCAAACGGGATCGGACCACTATCTCCTTCGTGCAAAATTCTACTTCACAGAGCAGGGGAAAAAACTGCAAAGTTTAAGAAGAGAACTGCTAGAATGACCACCAACCGGGAGCTCTTTGGCACTATTGCAGCAATGTGGGAAGATGCCATTGTTGACAACATCAACAAGGAATCCGATCACTGGTTCAGCACTTCCATGACTATGCGAGGAATGCCGAGTGGGAAAGGCACAAACAGACGCCTGTCTTTGGAAACTCTCGAGCTCATTCGCCAACATGGTTTGGCATGAGCCTGAGGAAATCACAAGCTAATGTCCAAGCTCGGAAAATATCTAGGATATGCTACGCCAAGGATGAAGCCAAAGGAGCCAAAGGCTAAGAGGGAAATGGCATCATGGCTCGGATCATGCTTAACACTCATGCTCAGACTGAGCTTCCTATGTGTGATATTAACTCTTTATTCTTTATGCCAGTTGTAAAGTTTTATTTGTTTACTCTATTTACTACATTCATATACTTAAAAATTGAAGGTGGTAGCATAAGTTGAAACAGCCACTAGTGTGTCCTAGGGGTCCAGAGTTGTTTGTGAAGCTTTTTCCTTCCAGAGTAGGGACCTCCCCTTTTGCACGGATCGTCTCCTCCTGTCACCCTAATCCACACATACACTGGTTTTTCCAGGTCAGAAAACGAACAGATTAAGCCTCGCTGGTTTCCATGAATCAAGAGACCTTCAGAACTTCTCTTTTTTTTTTTCAGAACTTCTCTTGACATGGAAAACTTAAGGAAGGATCTTCATGTATAAAATAAGACTAGATTGTCCTTTGTCTCTTGCCTAGAGAGTCTCACAAAGGCTGGGGAAGCAGGAACTACCCTTTAAGTGGACCTCATGACCTGTTGCTTTTCTGAAGTCTGGTGTTCTTTCTTTTCAGCCGAAGACTCTTCGTATCCATATCCGAATGGGCCCTAGAAATTGCCTTTCTATAAGTACTCAAATGCCAACAATCTGTCCCTGTGTCTCAGCCCAGGACAAAAGACAAACGCTCTGCGGAGTTCATGGTTATTATGAAGCAGAAACCCTCGAGCCAGCAGTCACCCTTTAGATGGACTGACCCTAAGCCACACTATAGACGGACTAGAGATAAATCCTCTCATTTGGAGGCTTTGGTCAGTTTTGGGGGATCGCACCCACAGTACTCCTAGATCTGTGCTCAAGGGTCATACCTGATAAGGCTCAGAAACTATATGTGATGCTAGGGATCAAATCCAGGTTGGGTACATGCAAGGTCTTACCCACTGAACTATCCCTTGATCCTAAATGCTCTCATCTTTGCCCGAGTTCCCAGGTCACAAGCTTAGATCACAACTGACTTCTCCAGTGTTTCAATGCACACTGTGTGCCGCACACAATTCTGAAATCAGGTCATGTGCCAACCAAAGAATTTTCCCCAGAAAGCACTCTTATGAATCAGGAGATATGTATATGTGTACATATATGTACAAACATACACAAATGCACACAAATATGAGTTAGGTATTTGCATATACATGTATGCTTAAATCGACTTATAAAAAGATGAAGAAACCCCAGGTGGGAAGGTAAGAGCGGTGTGGGGAGTGGAGAGAGTGGATGTGACTCACTAGGGGAGTAGGAATGCCCCCAGGGCGGAGCTTGGGTCAGTACCTATAGGTGATTCGGAATGAATGACTTGGGCCTTGGAAGCATCTTGGAAAGGAATCTCCATCACACAGCCCAGTTAAGTATGTGCTTGGTTTTCCAGAAGAGTCCAAGACTGTGGACTTGGACACAGGTAGGCCACATGGACAGAGGGCAGAGTCAGGTCCCCCTTACTCAGCAGTGTCCTGAAAGGGTAACAGGAGTTCTTAGGTGCAGGTTAAGCTCATGTGGCATTCTTGGCCCTGGGCCTTCCTGGGAGAGAGAGCTGAGATTCCTGTGTGGACACTCGTCCCCTTTCTCCCATACTCGGGCTGTTAGTTTTGCTGTAGCACCTCGGTGCTTACAACTTTACCCACTGTCAAAGACGGATTGGGAAATTACCAGGCAGATGGGAGAAGGGTTTTACCTAAGAAAATTCTCTCTCCTGAGGGAGTATAATTGCAAAATGGGTCAATGGTCAGGACTGGGTGCTGAGTTACTGAACTTGGCCGAGGTTGTCACTCTTTGGCTTAAAGAAGACCAACGCTAAAGGAGCCAGTATTAAGACTGAGCCCAAGGCTATAGAAAGTGGTAAGGATCAAAGTCTGAGAACAAGAACCAGCATGTAGGCCGCGGAGCCACCCGTGGTTGCTTAACCCAAGCCTCAGGATTGAGGTTAGGACGCAAGCCAGCAGGCCCAGCTGGGACTGAGTGACGGGAAGTGGGGACCTGGAGATTACTCTTCTCCTATTAACCATAATCAACACATTGTAGAGTCACCTTCCCTTCGAGAACCATGTGGTCAGACTAGTCAGCCAGTATTGCATGCGTCAGTCAGAAAAGAGAGTCCGACTGTAGAGCAGACCGAAAAGGAAAGTCTCATTATTGCAGCATCAATGAAAACAGTTGCCGGGGCTCTCGGAATTCAGTAGATCCATCTGCAATGGGCACATTTGTTCTGCACATCTGGGGAGAGTGACCAATGGCTTCCTAGGGCTATGTTACACAGAAGGTGGCCTCTGCAGCTCTTGCCTAGCCTGGGACAGTCCCTCAAGGAGCTCAGTGGTGCTGTGGGTGGCAAAGGAAGCAGTTATGGAGGCAGAAATTGCAAGATGGAAGTCTCATTGCAAGACACATTTACACTAGAGCAAGAACAACTCATGAAATGCTGGCTCTGTTCCTTCCTATTCATATGACACATGCTCTAGGTGAAGAGGAACCGCTGCTGTGGAAAGGCTGCCTTGACTGTATTCACTGTGTCTTTGTGGGTCACCTGTGAGGAAAGTCAAACTCTCTGAACAAGGAAGCTCTAGTCTAGATATCTAGCTGTCAATTTCCTGCCTATGCAATGCATATATTTTTGCCCACTTGTCTGTCTTTCCCACACTCCACCATGAAATTAATTAATAAATTAAGCTTAAAAAGGAGAGTGTCCTCCCATTTCCATAAGCAAAGAGATGACATAATAGTGGCTTCCTTCAACCGCTCAGCTTCATCTCTAAGAAGAGTTGCTGAAGCAGAATTCTGTGACTGTAGACATTTTTCGTTCTCCAGGAAGAAAAACTAAATATAAGGAATAAAAGAATCTACCCCAAAGGACACAAAGCTGATCAGTCAGAAGGCAGAGCTTGGTTGGAAAGCCGAGAATATCAACCCACAGTTCACTTTACCAAAGTATCTTTTTATTATAGAGGGCAAACAGTTTTGCTTTTTTTAGATAAAAGAAAAAAAGAAGACGTTTTGGTAGTAGTTTATGTTATTAATCAATACTAAAATGGTGGTATGTAGTTTATAGAATATGGAAGTGGAAAACCCATGTGGCCCATCCTTTACCTCCCCTGGGTGGTGTTTATAACCCCAAGCAAAGGAACAAGGTGATCATTGAGTCAGAGTTGGAAAGTTACCTTCTCTCAGCTGACACAGGGGAACCTTTCTTCAAACACAGGTGCCATTAAGCAAAATGTTTGTGCATTTGAAATAAAATCACTTTGTTATGACCAAATACTAGGTCAAGGAGCTTCCTTTGGGGTTCCTACTTTGAATCGGGCATCACACCAAGACAAGACATTATTATATGGCAGGGAATGGCTTTGTATCAACTTTCAGAATCCTGAGGTCCTGTTGGGAGCCCTTCATGTAGCTGAGTGGTGCTTGGAGTTTGCCAACACTTCTAAGGATGGGAATCTGAGAAATCCCGTAGTTTGAGAGTAAAGGAAAAGGAAGGCTTCCGCCAATTAAAGTGACATTCTATCACCACCTGGGACATGGCCTAAGTGGAAGGGAGGGTCCATGCTTAACACCTACGAGGCCCTGAGTCTGCATGGCCCCATCCTGCAGTCTGGGTAGGACCCCTGTGACAGAACTGCCTTAGGTATTAGAATGGTTTTCACTTCAGCACGTGATCAGTAGTGACTGAGAGTCTGGGGAGCCAAACCTGCACCATCCCTGCTCCCGCATGTCCAGTGCTGGTGGCTCAGTGCCACGAGAAGCAGCGGGAAGACAAGGGGTGGAGAGTCTCGTGCGGGAACTCAGCAATCAGCTCTCCAGCGGTTACTGTACCTCAGTAGAGCAAAGGAATCAAAGGCACCAACCTAAGAGGCGACTGCAAGTAAAGAGGAGGTGGATCTGGGTATACTGGTAATCTGGGGGGTGGCACAGCTCTAGATCCAAACCACAGACTCAACAACACTGACCAGGTCACATCCAGACTACAACCACCAAACTGCCAAGGTGGAGGGCGGGGAATTGGGTGGCGGTAAGTTGGCAGTGATGGTGGATTGAACATCAGACATCTAAAAGTCAAATATCAATAACTGTGCATTATGGTGCTTTAAGTAAAAACAATATTTATAAGAGAAAAGGTGGACCTTGTGAACGTTTGTGGAGAGCAGACAGGAAGTCAAGAGAAAAGCAGGGTACAGTTTTGTATCGGTTTCTGAGCGTTTCCCAAGTGAAGCCGCACAGACAACGTCACATGGAAATGTATTGCCATGCAGTCTTGGAGACCAAAGACCATCTTAAACCCAAGTCTAAGTTTAAGGTGTCTGCAGGAGGGCTTCTCGCAGAGAACTCTCTCCCTGCAGACGAGTTCCCTCTTGTTCCTTCTCCCCAATATCTTTACTCCATGTGTGTCTTTGTATGTGCCCAGATTTCTTTTCAAAATTGCCTGATTCTGTCTGGGGTGATAGCACTTGAGTTCAAGCCCTGGCCCTGAGTGCAGCTGACCATGGTTCAACACTCCTTACTTCCAAATGCCCTTGAACATGTCTAGGAGCCATTCCCTGATTGTAGAGCCAGGAGTAAGCCCTGAGCAGAACCTGGTGTGGCCCCCAAGTTAAGCAGGCAGAAAAATAAATAAACAAACAAGCATATAGTCTAACGAGAGGGGAGTTGTTTGAACCTCCTCCTCCCAGGCTCCATTTCCGAATGAGCCAATCCCTGTGTTCAGGGTTAGAATTTTAAGATAAGAATAGTGAGGGGACCTGCTTAATAGTTTTACATAAAAGCTCATTTTAAAAAAAATTAATTGACCCTTTCCAAAGAACTTTCTAGTTATGCAATGTAAAATGCAAGAAAAATCAACTGAGATGCAGTGAGTCAATGGCTATGATAGCAATGAAAACCTTTGAAAACATTCATGAAGCCACCTGAAATTGATGAAAATTTAACAATAGAAGAGTGGATGTCAATGGAAACAAATATATGAATACATTTCCTTGCTAGAAGTGATATCTGCAGGAGTCTTTTTTTAACCCTCTTTCACTTTCAGCTCTCATCGCAGATAGCTCAGATTCCCGCAAAGCGAGAATGGAGAGAACACACCCTGGGTGTTAGAAACTATAGTTGCATCTCCTACTCTTCTAAGAAATGTCTTCTCTCCCTCTCTCATGTTCTGGGAACAATCCTAGTTACCGCGCCAGCACTGCAGTGTCTAGACTGACCCTCCAAAGACTCTCCTCTCTGTTCACATACTGTACGGCAAAGGGCCGATGTTGTTTGAAGAGAATCTTGGCTATTGTTTCTTTCTGTAAAAATGTATGGGGTGTGAGGGCATTACACCCAGAAGTGCTCAGGGGTACTCCTGGTTCTTCACACAGGGATCACACCTAAGGAGCTTGGGGAACTTATCTGGGATTCTGGGGACCAAACCCCCGCCTGCCACACCTTACCTGTTGTACTATAACTCCAGTCGGCTTTTGTATTTCATCTTGTTTCCCTAAAGGAGGCCCCAGGCACGTGGGACCACCTAGGAGGGCCAGCATCCAGAGAGATCTAATCCCGTCTGGCCAGGGGGAGCAGACTGGGAAGATGGCAGTAAGGAAAAGTTTAGAAGAAAAGTTTTGTTCGGGGGCCACCACTCTGTGAAGGAGCTTACGGAAGTCCTGGCCTCCTCCTAAGCGACACGTGGCTGGAAGGGTGCCAGAGGAGTCGAGCAAAGTGTTCGGAAAAACTGGAGAGTGAAGCGACCATAGATGGAAGAGGAGCCCCGTCCCTCACATCTGTCCATGCAGGTGGACCCAAGCAGAAGAGCAACGAGTGTGAAAGTGGAATGATACTAGAGAACGGAATAAGCTCAGCAGCAACTGAAGGGGAGGCAGAACTTGGAAGTTTCTAGAAGCATGGAAGCATAGCTCAAGGGGCTGAGCAGATGTCTAGCGGACAGGAGGCCCCGAGTTTAATCTCTGGCACTTCCAAAAGAACAAAAACAAAAAACTGCCCCCACCCCCAAACATGTTCCCAAATTCTGGCTCTTCTCCAGGGCATTTAATAGAACACCACCAAAAGTAATGCTAAATGTACATTGAATGCAATCCAGAAAATGTTTAATATAGAAAAGCAAAGAAATAAAATTAGGAAAAGGTGAGCAATGCTAAAGGGTGAATGCAATTAACAGGTACTAAGTCCAAGCTGAACAGTAAGGATAAAATTATAAGAAAAAAAATTCAAGGCATCCATTTGAATTATCATCAGAAAAATCTAGGAAAACTCTCTTAAAACAAATGTAAAGGTAAATGTTCCCAGTAAAGAAATGGAAAATAAAAAGAAACAACATAGATAGTTTAGGACTAACAACATCAATGCAGAATTTACCAAATGATGTCAGTAACAGAATAAATATAAAGTGGGAAATAGTGTACTTATGATAGGTACATGGAAAATAGATCATATTTGGAAACAAACATAAACAAATGGGACTACATTAAACTAAGAAGCTTTTGCACCTCTAAAGAAACAGTGACCAAAATACAAAGAGAGCCCACGAAATGGGAAAGAATATTTACACAATACCCATCTGATAAGTGTTTAATATCCAAGATATACAAGACACTAGAAGAATTGTAAAAGAAAAAACCTCCAACCCTATCAAAAAAAAATGGGAAGAAGAAATGAACAAAAGCTTCCTCAAAAAAGAAATACAAATGGCCACAAGGCACATTAAAAAATGTTCTGCATTGCTAATCATCTTGCATTCAGACAGGTAGCATGTGAAGAGTTGAGCCAGTGTATTGATGAGTACTGGCGGCAGATTCTTCAGGTGTTCGGGTCTGACCTTGTCCGGACCAGGTGCTGTACTCATCTTTACCAACAAAATGGAGTGTCAGATTTCAGAAGGGAGGACGTTGGGAATGACATATCCATCCTGCAGAATTTGGTATGTGGGCAGGTGGACATGGCTGTCAAAGAGATCCAAGTAGAAGTCATGAATAATCCTCTCCATTGCCTTTCTGGAAGATGTGATAGATCCATCGGGACATTGAGGGCAGTCATCTTGGTCTTGTAGTTGGCAAAGGACAGGCGAGTGTTGCGAATACTTTTCCCAGCTTCTGCTACACTGGCCAGCACTGCTGCTCTTCTCTCTTTGAGATCTTCCTTTATCGCATCTCTGCACAGCTTTGTGAGCTCGGACGTTAGCTTGTGGTTGCCTGAGGCTCATGCCAAACCACGTTGACGAATGAGCTCGAGAGTTGAAGACAGGCGTCTGATTGTGGCTTTCTCACTCTCGCACAGACATGGAGGTGCTGAACCAGTCGGTCATATTCCTCGTCGATGTTATCAAGGACGGCATCTTCCCACATTGCTGCAATAGTGCCAAAGAGCTCCCAGTTGGTGGTCATTCTGGGACTTGCCTTCTTAGACTTAAATTTTGCAGACCTTTCTCCTCACTCTGTGAAATAGACTTTTGCATGAAGGAGATGGTGGTCCGATCCCGTTTGGAATTTTGGGACAACAGTGACATCAGTCAGGCAAAACCTTCGATTGAATATGATGTGGTCAATTTCATTGTGGAATGTCCACTGGGAGACTCTCATGTCCAGCATTTAGATTCGGCCTTCTGGAACTGTGAGTTACCACAGATGGTCTTGGTCAACATGATGAATTCAGACAGTCTCTCACCCTGATCATTCCATTCTAGGCCGTGGGTCCCAATGTGGAGTTCTTCAGGCGACCTTCTCTGACATATCTTGGCACTAAAATCACCAACAATGATCTTGAAGAAGGTGTGGTCTTCTTTATAGAACTTCTCCAGTTCCATGTAGAACCTCTCAAATTCTTGTTCATCGTAGTTGGAAGTTGGTGCGTAGACGACAAAGATAGAAACTGGAGGCAGTGAGCCACATCTATTCAAGCGTAATCATCCAATTTGGGTTGTTAGGCCTTCAAATGAATCAATGCTCATGGCCAAGTTCGTGTTGACAAGGACACCAATGCCACCGACGCCTCTGTTGTCACATGTTCCGAGGAACAATTCTTCTCCAGTGTCGAAAATGGTGTGATGTGATTGATGTCTTCTCGTTTCGGTCAGACCAATGATGTTGTACTTGATCTTCTGCGCTTGCACCATCAAGTCCTCGATGGATGCTTCTGATGCCATCATACGTGCATTGAAAGTACAGACAATCATTTCAGTCTTTCTTCATCTTGGCAGTCTAGTTTGTCCCTGAGATTTTTTTAGTCTCCCCTTGTTCATCTTTCTTAAAGCTGCTGTATTAGGGTCTCTTTAGGTGTCAGGCGAATGAGGCCAATTGTTCCTTCTCAGTGGAAAACCAGTAGGACTGTTCTGTTGTATAAGAAGGGAGACATCCACAACATTGGCAACTGTCGCCCAATCTGCCTGCTGTCTGTCGTCTGCAAGTTGTTCACTCGTGTCATCCTGAATAGAATAGGCAGAACACTAGACGAAGGACAACCATGTGAGCAAGCCGGGTCCTGAAGGGGATTCAGCAGGATAGACCATATCCACACAGTGACCAAACTCACTGAAGTTTCGAGAGAGTTCAAGATGCCACTCTGTCTAATGTTCATCGACTTAAAGAAGGCTTTCAATTCTGTTGAGACTGAAGCGGTCATCGAAGCCCTGGCCAAACAGGGCGTTCAAACTCAGTATCTCAAAATCCTCCACAAGCTGTATTGTGGAATCACCACCAGGATCTCACCATTCTACAAGGAAGTGATCATTGATGTAAAAGGAAGGGTGCGGCAGGGTGATACCATTTCACTGAAACTCTTTTTTTTTTAATTCTTTATTAATTCACCATGTGGAAAGTTACAAAGCTTTCAGGTTAAAGTCTCAGTTATACAACGCTCAAACACCCACCCCTTCACCAGTGCACATATTCCACCACCATTCACTGAAACTCTTCAGTGCCACCCTCAAGAACATCATGCGATGACTGGAATGGGAAGGAATGGGAGTGAAGATAGATGGTTGGCAATTACACCACCTCCGCTTCCCTGATGACATCGTTCTCATAACACCAAACATTAGCCAAGCAGCACAAATGCTGGCCGACTTCAACCCCGAGTGTGGAAATGTCGGATTGCAGCTGAATCTCAACAAGACAATGCTCATGAAAAACGAACTAGTCCCTGAAGCTCCATTTGCTCTCAATAGAATGAACATCTCCGAATGCAGCAGCTATGTGTACCTGGGTCGAGAAATCAACATGAGGAACGACTTGGGGCCAGAACTGCGCAGGAGGAAGAGAGCAGTTGAAATGCCTTCAAGAGTGTCAAAGAAGTGGTTAAGAGAACGAAGAACCTCCGACTCTGGGCACATCTTTTCAATTCCACCATTCTTCCTGCATTAACATATGCCTCAGAGACCTGGGCCCTATGCAAACAGGATGAGAACGCTATTAGGGTATCCCAGAGAGGAATTGAAAGAGCTGTGCTAGGACTATCATGTATCACTCAAGTGAGAGAAGGAATCCGGAGTTTTGATGGTCCAGTCATGTAATGTGATTCAAAGACGACTGCTGGACTAGAGCTGTTACCGACTGGATTCCACAGAATGTCAGAAGACCTCGTGGCAGCCCACCATGGTAAGATTTCTTCGTCAAATCCCTGAATGAACGATTTGAGGCTCTTCCTGTTCCTGGAGCAAGCAGATATCATTGGGCTGCACTAGCACGTGACAGGGACAAATGGAGACATTACTGGCACCTGCTCGAGCAAATTGAAGATCAACGGGACCACAAGTGATACAAGTGATTGCTAATCATCAGGGAGATTCTAATCAAAACAACAGTGAGTTATCATCTCACACCACAGAGACTGGCACACATCAAAAAGAACAAGAACAACCAGTGCTGGTGCGGATGTAGGGAGAAAGGGGCTCTCTTTCACTGTTGGTGGGAATGCTGACTGGTCCAGTCTCTTTGGAAAACAATATGGGCATTTCTTAAAAAATTAGAAATTGAGCTTCCATATGACCCAGCAATACCTTTCCTAGGAATATATGCTGAGGGTGCAAAAAAATCACAATAAAAATGATATCTGCATCTGTATGTTCATTGTAGCATTGTTCACCATAGTCAGAATCTGGAAACAACCCAAGTGCCCAAAAACAGACAACTGGTTAAAGAAACTTTAGTACATCTACACAATGGAATACTATGCAGCTGTTAGGAAAGAGGAAGTCATGAAATTCACTTATAAGTGGGTGGTAATGGAGAGTATGATGCTAAGTGAAATGAGTCAGAAAGAAAGGGACAGACATAGAATGACTGCACTCATTTGTGGAATATGAAATGTCATAATATGAAACTAACACCCAAGGATAGTGGAGATAAGGCCAGATGTTTGCTCCAAGGTCGGAAGCCTTGTGACCTTGGGGAGAAAGCAGCTGGGATAAAGAATGGATAACTAAGTCAAGTCAATGGTGGCTGGAGGGATTGCTCTGGATGGGAGACGTGTGCTGAAAGTAGATAAAGGACCAAACACGATGGCCTCTCATTATCTGTATTGCAAACCATAAAGCCCATAAGTTGAGAGAGAGGAAGAGGGAAATTGTCTGCTACAGAGGCAGGAGGAGGAGTGGAACTGGGTGGGTAGGGTTAGTGGGTACATTGGTGGTGGAAAATGTACACTGGTGGAGAGATGGGTGTTAGATCATTATATCACTGAAACTCAAACAGGAATGCTTTGTAAGTGTAGCTCACAGTGATTCAATTTTATAAAAGGAAATAGATCATAAATAGAAAGAATAGAAATAATTATAGGTTCAGTGGCTTGGGTATCAATATGAGAGTTTTAACTCTCTAATTTCATTTAATTTAAATTCTGGAAAAAGATAATTTATAGGTATAAAAAGTTAAGAAACAATGGATAAAAGCTTTTTGTGAGAAATTTTTTAAAATTATAGATCAAACATTCATAGGCTCGTGACATGCACAAAATCTAAACAGGGCAAAAGCAAACTATGTCTAAGTCTAAGACTTTAATATTTACTAAAAAATTACTAAAAATAATTTTAGGGAAACAAGAGAAAAACAATACAAAATAAAAATAGTTAAAAATGACTGTGGATCTTCTATCAACTATTAGAATCTAGAAAATAGCAGAATATCATCTTGCAGATGGTAGGAAATATTAAAATAAAATAGATATCTAGATAGAATTATTCGGGGGGAGAGTGTTAGAGTCTTTCAACCGGGCTTGGGGGCGACTCATGACTCTGTTCTTGGAGTCCACGAGGTATTGGGGAGTGAACTCAGACCACCAACATGCATAATGTGTGGTCAATCTGGGGAACTAACTCTCTGCCCCTATCCAGAACTATCTAACAAAAGAATAAAATGCCACCAGGAATAAATGCAAAATAGAGACATTATCATAAAAATGTTAGCTAAGAAAACTTTTCATCAGCAAATACTTTCTCCAAAATTGCTAATGTGATGGCAAATGATAACAAAGAGAGTTGAAACAGTAGAATTAGCACATAATTGAGTAAGTAGAGTGCTTTAGTCATATAGCACTGTAGCACTGTCATCCCATTGTTCATCCATTTGCTCAAGGGGCACCAGTAATGTCTCAATTGTGAGCCTTGTTACTGTTTTTGGCACATCAAATACGTCACAGGTAGCTTGCCAGGCCCTGCTGTGCGAGTGGGATACTCTCGGTAGCTTGCCGGGCTCTCCGAGAGGGACAGAGGAATCGAACCCCGGTCTGCCGCATGAAAGGCAAATGCCCTACCCACTGTGCTATCACTCCAAAATGCATGGAGGTTGAACACAAAATGTACTTTTCCAGGATATTATTTTAAGTGACCACATGTAATAAATACAGCTATATTAAATATTGTATTCAAGGTAAAAATCTTAAAATACATACAACATTTTGTTGACAATAGTATAAGACTTGTCATTCTGAGAATTCTGTTTGTCAATAATTATTGAGATTTCATTAAGTAAGAAGTAGAAACTTCATCATGGGACAAATGTAATGTAAAATACATTAAGTAATTCCTATCCTTAGAAAGATACGTGAAAAATACTTGACTACAAACAAAAGGTAAAAGAACAAGGGACTTTGAAAAAGAACCCAACATTCAACAAAGAACCAAATAAAAATTAGAAGAGCAAAAATTGGAATGTTAAACGTTAAGAACTCAGAAAGTCCTCCTTCAAAATGCAGAGAAAATTTCACCAGCTGGTCATTCTATAACCAGCTAAACAAACACCCAAATCCCCTGACAAGAAAGAAAGCTAGGACAAGATTTTTATCAGCAACATAATGTTTCTAAATGCCTATCTGAAAGCTCTATATATATCAGGAAAAAAGCTCAGAGACACACACCTCCAGAAGCAAAGTGGTGCTGACATTTTGACCAAGGGTCTGAGAAATGAGGACCCTCTCCTTATTTCAGAAGAAAAGACAGCAAGCTTCCATACTGGACAGTATTAAATAAACTGTAAGAGGTAATGTAAGTATGGTAATTAAAATGCCTGTTATAACTCTTTGGGAGAACAAAATTAATTCTCACATCAACTTAATAGACAGAAGGAGAAAATGAAAAAAACATTGTCAGTAGAATACATAAAATAAGAAGCTATAAATAGATCCAAAAATATAAGTAGTCTTGATAAATGGTAAAAGGCCTTAACTTGCCAGATCAGTAGTAAGTTGTCAGATTGAAGGAAAGTGATAAGAAGCTCTATACTTATCAAAATATTAAGAAAAATATGTTTAGCCAAAAATGAACTCAGAGTAAGCTTGGGTAGCTATTACATATTTTTAACAAAATGAAATCCAAAAGCACTGTGGGGAAAAATTGCATAAAGAATATTTTTCAATTCAGGACTTAGGTCTATTCAATTATATGTCCACAAATTAAAAGAAAGGGCAATAAAAAATTGAATAATGTCCTGTCAGTGGGAGACATTAGAAACTAACATAGATAGTGATATCTCTGGAACAAAAATGATAAAGGTCTAGAATGTTCAGACAGTATGATTAGTGAGTAGAAAACAATGAAAGGCACAGGAAATAATTTTACAAAATTTCAGAATCAATGCTTATTCTGAGTACTCATGGAGTACAAACCATATCACTGAATTTGAATTTAGAATACAACCGATTTATTAGACTATAGTTCCCAAACATTTGGCAATGTGGGAAGCAAAAGAATATTCTGCACTCTAACAATTCATGTCTGTTAGGAAATAGTTAATAAATTAATTTAAACAATTTGGTAATGGTTAATAAAACTAAAAAGGCATATACCCCTGTATTAATACTTCTATTTTTATAAAGTTCCTAGTTATGCACAAAGATTCATGTACCAGAAACATATCACAGCCCTGCTTGAAATTGTAAAATTTGAAAATATCATAAATGCCCATCAACCAGAGACTGAATGAGTAAATTGAGCCATAGCATGCAGGGTAATATTATCAAGCTGTTAAAATGAATGCACTAGAGCTTTATGAATCAACATGGACGGATCTCAAAAAGCATTCCAGTCCAAATTCCTTTTCCAAAATCTCTGGGGGCCAGATGTGTTTTTAGAATTCTTTTTTTTAACTAATTTCAGGGAGTCATATATCTGTGTCTGATAATGCTCCCAGAAGAACATGCATGGGTCTACACTACAAAATCATGCATACTAATTTCTGCAGAAAAAAAAATAATCTCGAGTATTCATCAAAAGATTTAAGACCATCAAGATTGGGCCTTACATTAGCTATGGCTACATTTTGCTACCAAATAGATTTAGGTCAGATTAAGTCACCAAATATTTTATGGAAAAATTTGCTTATAGATTTTCAGATCTTTGAGTTACTAAGTAAAGCAATTCTGAAGCAGACAAATAGGCTACCTTAATCTAAAATGCTCTAGAATAGTACATGTTCTAGAAAGGGATAGAAAATATATATATATAATCATATATATACATATATATATCACTGTCATCCCATTGTTCATCGATTTACTTGAGCGGGCTCCAGTAAAGTCTCCAGCCCTGAGATTTTAGCAGCCTCTCCTTACTTGTCTTTCCCAACGGTTGGAGGCTCTTTCCAGGTCAGGGGAATGATACCTGTTATTGTTACTGTTTTTGGCATATTGAATATGCCACGGGGAGCTTGCCAGGCTCTGCCGTGGAAAACATTAACATTACTACCTAAAGTATAATAAAAACAAATTCACTGTTACTGTCACTGTCATCCCGTTGTTCATCCGTTTGCTCTAGCGGGCACCAGTTATGGCTCCATTGTGAGACACTTGTTGTTACTGTTTTTTGGCATATCGAATATGCCACGGGTAGCTTGCCAGGCTCTGACATGCGGGCGGGATACTCTCAGTAGCTTGCTTATTCGTTTATTATTGGGGTTTTGAGGCCACACCGAGCAGTGCTCAGAGTTTACTGGGGCCATATGGGAGTGCTCGGGACTGAACTCAAATCAGCTGTGCGCAAGGCAAACTCCTTACCCACTGATGCTCTGGCCTATATTAAGGCACATTCATTCATTTATTTATTTACTTGTATTAACGACTCTCGGCACCAGCAGCTTCTTGCAGAAATGCCTCCAGACTGTGAAGTAAGTCACGGACAGAGGACTTCCAAGTGGAAGGAAGAATTCACTTGAAGAAGGAAAGGGCCTGAGACCAGAGAAGGGGCAGGGAGAATTCGGGCATATCTGTAAGTGTGGTTTTGTGGTTGGGGTCTGTTTAAACAGTGCTGAAGGGAGTCCTTCTTACAAAGTAGAGCAATGAAAGGAATTGAGGTATTTGCTAGGTGGCAACTCTGGGGAAGACTGGACCAAGCAGAGGCAAAGGTTCCCAAGCCCTTCCATGCTCAGCGGTTTGGCATAGTGCAGGAGCATTATGGGATGGCCCTGACGGCTCTGTGCCATGCTGGGGGTTAGGGTGGAGAGGATGCTGGGGGAAGCTATAAGGATGGAGAGTCCAAGGAGATGCTAAGATCCTGAGGTTGGTGAGAAATTGGGTGAGAGCTTAATCCAACATGTGGCATCGATCATTCTTCTCATGCACGTGTGGTTGAAGAAGCACAGACTAGAGATAGCAACGACTACTGCCAGGCGTCTGGGTGGCACAACTCTCTTTGTGCACATCCTCCTTTTACATATTCCAGAAATTTCTCTGAAGTAGGTCAGCACCAACACCGTTCTTACCACTTGAGAGGAGGAAAGTCAAGTTGCAAAGGTCACCGCACAGGCTCCGAGTTATAAAGAGGGAACAAACAAATCCGCCTCTTCTCCTAAGATCCACATATTATTCTGTTTTATCCCCCAACAGTTGCCATCCCAACAGGAGGGCAAAGGCATAATTAGGGATTTCTTTGAGATGCTTTTCTTGATTGCCAAGCAAGATGTGTTGTTTCTTTTTTCTTCAAAAATGTGACAGAAAAGATTCCATTATTAAAAAGTTTGGATACGAATCTTGAGAAATAAATAAGTACCCCCCTCCATCTTTTTTTTTTCAGAGCATCTCCAGGGAGAAAAATGAAGAATTTGAGTCAAATGGGACCTGAACACAGGCTGATCGTACCTCAGACTTTATGCACAGAGCAAACCGGGCTGAGAGGAGGAAGGGATGGCCGCCGGATGTCACCTGAGGGAAGGGGCCAAATTCTTATTAGAATGTGGATGTCTTTATTCCAAGTCAGAATTCTTGGCTGATTTTTCTCCTTTGTGGAGGAGGATTTAGGTGGAGATCAAAGGTGGATGAAATATGGAACTTAGATAAGAAATTCACATCAGAGGAATCTGGGGGGGAAAGTATCAAGAACAGGAGCAAAGCCTCTTACATCAATCACTTAACAGATTTAAGATTAAGATTCAACAGACTATAGAGACTAGCAGAAACCATGGGGGTGGGCAAAGAGCAGGATCAAATCCAACAGGAGCCTGGACTGTTTTCTCCTGAGCCTTCTTAAGGACCAAAATAAGTTGGGCTCTGTCCTTCCACTTAAGGATCTGAAGTATCTGAAGTGTAGATGTTGCATGTCAGGGATAAGGTGCATGCCTTTCTCATTGATTAAATAGAGCAATACCAGATCAATCATGAGCAATTGGCAAGCGATGAGGCTTTAATCTTAGCTACCAGTTCTCTCTTTCAAAATGGAGGAGCTGTGAGTTTAATTAACACCCCAATAGTCAGTTGAGTGCATCCTAATGAAAATATCCTCCTAGGCTCTCTCATAAACTCTATTAGCAGGCTTCACAGTACACCTTCAAAGCGGCAGAGGGGAGGAAATTCCGTGCACAAGAGGGATAGGTATTATTCTATGGCGTCTGTCACGCATTTCGGTTCATCTGTGAGCCCTATCTGAAGGGTCTGGCAAGGAGCCTTGAGAGATGCTCATTCTACAGTTTCCCGTCCGCCATATTGGAGGGAATGGAGAAGTGCCTCAGCCCAGTAGAGACAGGCAGTTTCTAAAGGGCATGTTGGTACAAGGGTCCCGGTGTGAATGGTCCAGGGAGGGCAGAAGGAAGGCACCTGGGACTCATCAAGCACCGTCCAGCTCAATACCACTCTGATTCCCTAGAGGCTCTGCACCCAAACTCCCCTTGCTGGCGCTTACTCTGCCTCCCCTCCATCCTATAGCTTGGTGGGTCCTTCCACCCCTGGAGCTAAACAAGACACTTCCCTTCCCCTCTCCTTTGTGTCTTCAAGGAAACCCTTTGCAGCCCTATCGTTCCCCAGGAAGACACTTAACGTACACTCAACTGACAACTGTGGAGAAGCCACTCGATGATCCCAAATCTCCCTGAGCACTCGGGCAAGTTTTCAGAAAAATAGAAAAGGTTTCAGTTTCCGTCCTGTGTGCCAGCTGGAGCTCCAGTGTCATAATCCGAGGCTCGTGAATGTCAGAGAGCCCAGAAATCTTGTTCGTTGGGAGACCTGAAAATATAATTTGAGTCACACAGTCCTAATAATGAAGAGATATTAAGTCTTTCCTCTGGGGAGCATTATAAATAATATTCTTTTATTTATTCAGTTGTACTAAAACATGTTGAAACCATGAAGTTTTAATATCGGCATCGAGCAAAGGTTATTGCAACGGCATAATAAAGAGTTTATATAGGAGACAAACACACTGCAATGCATGCTCTGGTTTTCAGCCTCCAAGATCTCCCTCCTGTGTGCCAGGAGACTTAATGTTCTTTTTTTTCCCCTAAATTCTGATTTGATTATCTTATTTTGAATTGCTAATCTATTAATTGGCTCACTTTTTCATAAGTGTTGCTTCAAAATCTGGCATGTTTAGGGTTTGGTGTGTGCTTTGAACGGAGTTGGGGGGCCCTGGACGCCCTGCATTGTAGGGTCTCGGTGAATGTGGGTATGATTTTAATACAATGACATTTTAAGATTTTTCTGAAATCATCTACTCAAAGCAGACATGTTTCTGGAGCCCACCACTGTGGAAATCGTTACCACGGCACGGAAGGGAGAGAGAAAGCAGAGAGTAGAGATTGGGAGTTCTCTCTCAATGAATTTTTTTTCCCATGCCCTGTGCTCTGTTATGAGAAGTGGTCAGATTCAAGATAAACAGGGGTCACAGGATTCATTCTTAGGCCTTGGCTATTGTTCTAGCACCATTCTGGAGATTTCCAGTGTCTGTGTGTCCTTGAGTACCAGTCCTAGAGTGCAGTACGGAAGGCGAGGCAGAGGAAAGGGGGTGATAAGGGCATAAAATCCGAGAGAAGCCAAGGAAATTCAGACAATCCATGATGACTCATTCATGCCACTGCTTCTTCCTCGAGAGATGGGGTGCAGCTGGGGTCCCCCAGCCTGCACCTGTCATGTCTTGCTTTCCAGCACAGAGGCCTCCAGCCTGCACCAGGTCTTGACAAGCCTCGGCCTGGTTGTCTCTACAGAACGTCGTTCCTCCGAGGGAAGGGGGACAGCATGCTTCCCCAGGACTGGTACCACCCTGATGGTCACCTCTCTGAGCCTCACAGGAGACACTCATGAGGCCAACACAAGAGATTCAGCAGACACTTCGGACAAGAGAGCACTCTCTTCCTAAGGAAGGCCACAGGTAAATTCTTGGAAGTGATAGTAGAGTGGCTGCAACCGGAAAAAGGGGATTGCACAGGTCTGATGCACTCTGGAGGGGGGAACTGGGTCCAAGTGGTCCAGGGCAGTGTTAAGGATTCTGGGGAAAAAAAGAGGCAAGAACATATGCAAGGGAAGGTGATGGAGACTTGGGGGAGAGACTAAGAATATGTCACAGAAAGTCCGTGGCTGTAAGGAGCTGCTTCAGACACCGGCTCCCCCGGAAGCTGACAGGGCCTGCCACTATACCCAGAAGGAGGTCAGGTCAGCCCCTGATGTCCAGACTCTTGGGCCCCAGAATAACAAATAAAAAATGGGCATAGCTTTCATGCATACACTTTGGGGACGAGGAGGCCATTTGTGTCTTCCCCAGAGCTTTTCAGGTCTACTTCAGGTTGTGGGCTGGAACCATAGTACAGCGGATAGAGCCTTTGCCTAGCATATGGCTGACCCGGGTTTGATTCCTCCGTCTCTCTCAGGGAGCCCAGCAAGCTACTGAGAGTATCCCGCCCACGCGGCAGAGCCTGGCAAGCTCCCCGTGACGTATTTGATATGCCAAAAACAGTAACAACAAGTCTCACAACGGAGACGTTACTGGGGCCCGCTCGAGCAAATCGATGAACAAGGGGACGACAGTGTGACAGTTCTACAGTGCTGCTTCTGGCTGTGCTCTCAGCACTTACTCCCAGCAGCGCTTGGGGACCTTATGCTATTCTGAGGACCAAACCAGAGTTAACTGCATGCAAGGAAAGCTCCTTACTCCCCCCCCCCCAACTATCTCCGTGACCCTGGTGCACTGCTTTGCGTCCCATTGTGTACAAACTAGTTTCAGCAGCTGCAGCAAACTCCTCCCTCCTCCTTGTCAGCATTTCTTTACCCGGTGCCTCTTTGCCCCTTAGGGCTGAAACGTTCCATTGCCATGAGAGTAGGGGGTGGGGGGGGTGGCTGTTTGGGCTGTTCCAGGTCCCATGGCCCAACAGAGGTTGTGCCTGTAGCTGTGTGTCCCAGGTGGACACTCCAGCCACAGCGCACGGCTGTTGGCCACCTCGCTGAGGAACACCCCCTCCACTCTCAAGACAGACCTTAGCTAAGAATTCGGAAAACGCCACGCAAATTGCTCGTCTTGGCAATCATCTTGCCTTTTCCATTCAAACTGCCACCCTGTTCTCCCAACCATCAGAGAGTATTAATAAAAAAAAAATCTAGACCGCAGAAATGCTTGGGCACCCTGCTTTCTCTCCCATCAGCTCCGGCGGGGGGAGGAGAGTGTGCGGGGAGGCAGGAGAGACACCGTCCATTTTGGCTTCGTGCTTAACTCCCGGCATCTTGGCTCCCGGCCAAGGCATTCAGCTTATAATAATAACTGGCAGTGGTCCAGAGCCTTTTAGAAAATCAGAAAGAAAGGGAATTAAGAAAGGAGAAGAGGACAGAAAAATAGATGCAACCGAAAGAGGAGGCTTGGGAGAAGGAGATCTGCAGCGTTAAGTGTTGATTTTAGAGAAGCAGAAAAACAAAGGAAAAAAGAAAATAAAGCACATGCAACCAATTTTCCCCCCAACAACGTTGAATGCTATTGTGTGAACGGTGACTCCACTGACGGAAAGCACTAGCCTCTCTTGCTTCCTGAAATTTCAATGCAAACATTTTCAGCTTCCAAGTAAGATGCCCTCAAAAGTGAAATGGCAAAGCAGGGGGAGAAGCCACAGCAATGACCAGGGCACGAGTCATCACTCATTGTCCAGCACCGACTAGATGTATGTGCAGCCCTGGTCCTGCTAAGCTCAGAGCTAGGTGGTCTGAGAGGGGAGCAGAAGCTGGCAGAGACACCTTTCCCCGGGTGAGCCTTAGCATGGTTAGGGGTGTCTGTGGGCTGGGTTCAGAGCTGGTGTCTGCAGGAAACGGAGAGTCAAGGGTCGATCTTCTAGTACAAGACTTGACCACGTTGTTCATCGGAGAACCGTGTGCCTTGTGGGGGAGTCATGGGTCCCCTAAGCCACAAGTCCCCAACCTAAAAGCTGCTGTCTGAACCCAGCCCCAGTCTCGCTCCTGCTCCTTTGGCCGAGACTTATCAGCCTCCTCCGACCCCATTCGGATTTCCAGAATGTTCCAGAAATAGTTTTTCTTGGCCATCAGGAAATAGCATGGCAAGATTCGTGCTGGGTAGAGAAGCAGCAGAAACCTGTGAGCTCCAAGGGCCCCTGGCTGCCAGGGTTGGGTAGAACAATAAAACCATCACTCCCTAGGCCAGAGAGAGTGGACGGCAGGAAAGGTGCCTCCTCTACCACAGAGCGGTCTCTGGACTCCGAGAAGAGGTCCTCCTGCTCTGAGGACTGTGGCCCAGCTACACGTGAGTGCCCAGGGGGGTCCCAGCTCCAGGCCCCCGGTACAGGCTTGCCCCGAGAGTTCTCTTTGTTGCCTGGCTCCTTTGCAGAAAAAGCCTCCTTTCATCTACTTCCCCAGAGCTGATTTATTGCTTGGAAGCGGGGGGAAGGGGGGTCTTTATGTATCAATATTGGTCAGAGTCAGGCCTGTCTCCACAGATCTTCCAATGCCTCCTCTATCTTCACATCAACCTGGCTCTCTTTTGGTTGTGTCTGTGCCTTATCTGGTTGTGTTTGTGCCAATGTGCCAATGACCCCTTTGGAGACACAGGGTGAGGAATGAAAAGCAGGGGGACCGACAACCTGCCCCAAGTCCGGAACCCAAAGACTGCTGTGCAAGCACCAGAATGGGGTACTCATGGCGGGCATTTATCTGCTGTGTGTGTTTTTCAAGAAAATATAAATGAGGAGGTTGCAGTGGGGAGGGGGTGGGCATCTCACAGCGGTGGCCCGAGCCCACTCGCTCCCCCTTCCTGGGGCATTGAGCCCCCTTTTATTGCCAACTCCAGGTGCACAGCTGCACAGGCAGCCCCTGGCCGAGCAGCCAAAGCCTCCTGAGAGCTGAGCTCCGTGGGCACTTGTGTGCAGCGCACAGGAGCTACGTTTGCCCACGTACCCGTCTCAGAACCCCCGGGGCATCCTCCGGAAGGGGAAGGCATCCTGAAAAAGAAGTGGTGACAAAGGACCCTTGTGTCCCCTCCTCAGGCCCCTCCCAGCAGGGTCAGAGGCAGAGCTGAGGCCATGAGCTTTGGTCGGGGACTGTTCTCCCTGACAGCTCCCTGCCTGAGGACGATGTGCAACGGACACGGAACCCTCCACCCCAACATTGGGGCAGCTACTCACACCATCCGAGGCAGCAGCCCAGAGACTTGGGCCTCCCGTGGATTGTCATTTTGTGCTGGTTTCCGCTTGGTCTCAGTAACTGTGTCCCTGACATTGTCATCCTTGCCTCTCTGACAGTGAGCCGGCTTTGCTCCTGCAGTAGACAAGGGGTTCCAGATGTGTTGCAGGAGGGGACCAGGCTTCCAACGATGAGACAGGTGCAGGCAGAGGTCACAGGCAGCGACAGACACACGGGGGCTTCTGGGATCTCGCGACACTCAGGGGTTCAACTGGAAACAGGAACCTCTGCCCTGCTGGATGCTGAAAACAATAATGTCCACTCAGAAGACTCCTGCTGGCCCCCTGGGCAGAGGTTTAGTCTGTCTAAACCCCAACACAGACCCAAAACCCATTTGCTGTTGCTTTTTTATTATTATTGTTCCCTTATGTGCTGCTACTTTGAATTTCAGGTTAAAAGAAAATTCAAGAGCTCGTGAATTGAGTCCTTTCTCCTCAGTTCTCTGGGCCCCCTGGTCAAGGGTTACCTCTCTCCTGGACAGGAAGTGGAGGTCAGACCTGCAATCGTGGTTGAGTTGACGCTGAGAAAACTATAGTCTTTGGTACTTAGGGTCACTGTTAAGTTCACTGTCACGGGAGGAGCATGGCTAGTAGAATACACCCCCACCCAACACACCCTCATCCCTTGTCATCCTCTATGATCTTTTCCAGGCCTGGGAAGAGCAGACAGATACAGAGTTACCTTTTCTCAGACTCCTGATTCGTTAGGCACCTTAGTGTCTCTGGTCTCCAACTTGCCTCTCCTGGCCAGCCCAGATGACTTCTCTTGGCCCTGCTCAGGAGTGGCCCCTGGCAGTGCTTGGGGCCCATACGTGGTGCTGGAAATTGAATCTGTTCTATGACATGCAAGGTAAGTCCCTTCCCACTGTATTATCTATGGTTCTGTTTCCTTGCCCTGACCCTGAATTTGACTGGAATGTGTCTTTTCTCAGAACTCAAAGGAGATTCTTCAGATGGGTCCTTCTCTCTGCTTTTTGGGCCACACCCAGCAGTGCTCAGGGTTGACTCCCGACTCTGTACTCAGGAATTACTCCTGGTGGTTCTCTTGAACCCTAAGGGATGCTGGGGGCCAAACTCATGTCAGCCAAGTGCAAGACAAGCGTTCTACCTGCTGTGCTATCTCCTGGCCCCCGATAGGCCCTTTCCTCTCACTGTTTCTCTCTCTTTCTGTCTCCTGGTCTCGGTGACTCTCGCTTCACTTTTGTGTCTCTCACCCTTTTCTCTGTTTCTTCCTGTTTCTGTGTGTCTCTGTCTCTTTCTCTGTCTCCAATCCCTCCCCCACATTCTCAGCTGCTTGGCCATTGGCTCAGATTTACTCAGTGGTCTATGCAGTGCCCAGGGGCTCCTGAGGATTGTAGAGAACTTCCTGGTGAGTGGGGTCTGTGCACACAGCATGGCTAGTCCAATGACAGTCAATTCTGGCTGTTTCTCTGGTCCAACACGCTGGGGGTTGCTGAGTGGGATTTTGAGTCTCCTGCAAATCCCTGAACCTCTGTCCTTCTGAAAATCTCTGTTTTATAGAGAGAGGGAGGCGGGAACAGCTGAAACCATCACACAGAAGAGAAATATTTTATTTTAATTGAATCACTGTGAGATATAGTTAAGCTTTCATGTTTGAGTTTCAGTCATACAATGGTAGAACACCCATCCCTCCGCCAGTGCACATTTTTCACCACCAATGTCCCCAGTATCCCCCCATTCCATCCCCCCTGCCTCCATGACAGACAATTTCCCCCATATTTTCTCTCTATTTGGGGGCATTATGGCTTGCAATACAGATACTGAGAGGCTATTACGTTTGGTCCTTTACCTACTTCCAGCACACATCTCCCATTCCGAACGATCCCTCCAACCATCATTGGCTTAGTAATCCCTTAGAGGAGAAGTCTTTGGATGGATGAGCTGTGGATCCTGTTCCCTGAGACCTGGAGTAAACATTGTCTGTTCCAGACATCATGACGTTGGTTCAGGGGCAAACAAGCATCATCCACAGTCTGGCTTTCCCGCTCAGCGTCTTCTTGGTGGTGCCAAGCCCCAACTCACACATAGGGGCGTTACCCAGTGAGAGAAAGCATTCAGCATATACTTGTGATGGTAGATCATATGATGGGTTGGGGTCAAACTCTGAGACCCCCATTCACCTCGTAGCTCTGTGATGAGGCGATAAGCCAGACTCAGGAAATGGGTCTTTGTATTGGGGGAGGGGGTAGCACTGCTCAGGGTGGGACGTGCCCCATTGGAAGGCTGGCAGAGCACCAGGCATGCTGAGGGCACCAGACTTCAGCACCCAGCAGTGTGAGCTCAGAAGAACCAGTGACTTCTCTAAATGGTCTGGTGACCTCTGGTTGTACGTGCTGACTACTTTGGGGGAAACAGAAGAAGATTTGCAGTAAAGAGTAGTTGGCTAAGCAATTCTGTTATTTTATAGGGTACATATGATTTGGGGGGTGGGGCTCCCAAGCAATGTGCTAAGGGTCTCGTCATAAGTAACCAAGTGGGTTGGCGAACATGATGCTATTTAGGCCGAGTGGTGCAGGAAGCCACCAGGACCAGCTTGACAGTGCTTGGTAGCCTCAGGGTCAACATCTGGCAGTGCTTAGGGGACCACTGGAGCTGGGGATTCGACCCGAGGCCTCACGCATTGAAGGCCTGTGCTCCTGTGCTCCACACAGTCTCCCCGGCCCTGGAATAGCTGTTACGAAGGGTCACAGACTCCTCACTTTTAACGTGCACGCATGGAGAATTCCCCCACCTCTTCCTCTGGGAATCTTCTTTCCTGTCGTGAGTGAAGAACAAGGTGAGTCCTCAGGTTCAGGGTTCAAAGACCTGGTAGAGAGGGGAGGCAGAGCAGAGCTGGACAGACAAGCTATGTGGGTCATGGACAGGAAGGCAAGGTGCTCGCAGGCTGGGGACAGGGCTGAGAGACCCCCACGAGACTGCCGAGTGCATCGGGAACTAGAATCACTTCCCTTTTCACAGGCCACAGGAACGTTGAGTGGAGAAGGGGAATTCGTTCCGTTGCTTTTGGTTTTTGAACTTCTCAGACATAAGGAAACTCCATGAGGGTCATTGGCCCAGTCCCATGCGCTGTGGCTCTCTCCCGTGGTTTGTGGCGGGCATCTGCTTGGCCAGTCTCCTGTGCCTCCGGCCTTCGAGTCTTTCCTTTAAAGCCAGAAGCTGCACGTTCCTCCTTTGTCCAGAGAACAGACAAATCATGGCTCTCAAGAGACATCTTTCCAGGGCTCTGAGGAGCAGCGATTGGCTGTTCAGCCTAGAAGACCCGACGTTTCCCCTCTGAGTCAAGCACCGTGTCCCCCCAATTTCCCTCTGAACGCCTTCATCCAGAAACAACGTCAGCTTCCGGGCCATCACAGCCAACTGACTTCAGGGGCATGGAAGGGAGGTGGATGGCAAAGGAGAATCCTGAGGAATCGCATCTTCGTAAACAACATCTGGACGGAGCAGGAAAGATGCGGGTGTGCAGTGGGGCGTCAGTGTCCTGTGACAGATTGCGTCTTTAATAAGCAGGCGCTTAATTAGGAGAGGGAGCTGTAATGAATGGAACGTGCATGCCCAACTCTGACCAGCATGCTCATGACAAAGTCTAGATGCCAATGGCCACGCACAGGGCTTGTGCTCTTACCCCAAGGATGGGGCCCTCAGGTACCATCACCAAGTTCTTTTACTCCTAAAATGCTCTCTCAGTGTCCTGTGGCCTGCTGGGAGGAGTCAGGACAACCTCAGGAGAGCTTGTTGTCCCTCAGCTTCCTCTGCCCCCAGCAAAAGGAGGATTAGGGGGAGAAGATGCAGCCCGAGGAGACAGGGAGAGGTGGTCGTGCTCACCGCCATGGTTCATGCAGTTAGCAGAGGAATCACAACCTTACCTGGAGGAAGGAATTCCTCTCTGTCACCAATAAGGAAGCCTGGGACAGGCTCTCAGTGGTCTCAGGGCCCAAGCACAGATGAGGTCAGAATTGCTGTGGGTGTGGACAGGAGGCCAACCCTTGACTGGGCTAGTTCCTCACCAAGCAGTAGTGTTTAAACCTGGTCAAACTGTAGACTGGATTTTGTTTCTGTGGCGGTGGTGAGGGCAGACTACGGCCAGGGGGTACCTAGGAGACTCAGGGCATCCCTTCCAGTGATTTTTTTTTTCAGTCAACCACATCATGGCTCAATGCAATATAGCCACGGATAAGGTGCTAGGGGTTAACTTGGCCAACTTAGTGGTGCTCAGGGGTCTCTAGAGCTGTACTCAGAGAAGTTTTGGGGACTATGTGGTGCCAGAGATTGGGTCTGGGTCAGCCACATGAGAGGCAAGTCTCTTAAACCCTGGGCTGTCTCGCCAGCCAGTAGATAGGATGTTCAAAGACTATTGTTAATATTCCACTGCAGCCCATCTCTGAGGGGACCTGGGTCAGAGACACCACACAACGAGTGTGTGTGTGTGTGTGTGTGTGTGTGTGTGTGTGTGTGTGTGAAGGCATGTGGGTGCTATTCCTGCGCTTCCAAGGCAGAAGAGCAGGCAAGTGGGCGGGCAGGAGCAGATGTGGGTTGGCTGGGCTCCTTTCCCATCCCACATTTGTCACTAAAAAAATGTTGAGGAAAGAGTTAGAGAGATAGTACAGTGGGTAAAGTGCTTGCCTTGCACATGACCAACCTGGGTATGGTCCCCCGAGCCCCTCCTGAGCACAGAGTTAGGAGTAAGCCCTGAGAACTACTGGGCGTGGTTTCAAAACAGAGCAAAGCAATAAAAAACTATTTGGGGGAGCAGAGACATAGTAAAGGATTTAAGGAATTTGCTTTGCATGAAGTTGATCTCAGTCAGATTTTAAGCAGCACTGGGTGTGACCCAAACACTCCCCTCCTTCCACACACCCGCACAAAAGTTTATTCTGCAGGGCAAAAACTTGAGACATTTCTGTCTCTTATTTTCCCTCCACGATATTGAAACAGAGCTCCGCTGCTTATGGTATTGTGAGGATTCCTCTCTGATGTGCAAACTTCACACGCTGAGCTTGTGCAAGCTCCCTTGGGTGTCCCATTGATGAGTAAGTTCCATACAAGCTGCTCGAACACACATCCCAGATGAGCCGGAAACACATTCATCCTAAGACACTAGTTCTCAGATTTAGCATTAACTGGAATCATCACCAGCCGAGGTAGAGACTGCTGGAACTCACCCAGTCTCCTCTCTGGAGGCCTGTGGTGTCCCCGATGGCCCTTCCTTCCCTGTGGACTCTGGGGCCGTAGCAGACAGACCCTTCTCCCAGGAAGTTCCCGGGACTGGGGAGAATAGCAGCATTTTCAAAGGGGATCCGTGTTTTGCCCCATCATAGAACTGTCAAAGGTCTTCTGGGAACAGGTAGGGTGAGAAGAAGTAAGGGAGAGAGGAGTAGTTGAAAGAGTGTCCAAGTAGAAGGGGTCAGCTTCTTCTGGAACAAGAGGGAAGAGTGGGTGCATATGCATCAAGGAAACCAGGCCGATCTGGAGCACGGGGTGTGCAGATCTGGGTGCTGGTGACCCAGGCAAGGGGTAAAGCTGTCAAGAGTTCAGTCCTACCAGTCATGTCTTTCCTTCTACTCCTTACTCCTTCCCTTTCTTCATCCTTGCCTCCCTCTCTTCCATTCTTTACTTCTTCCCTTCTCCCTTTTCCCTTTCTTCTTTCCATTCCTTCCAACTTCTTATTCCTTTTTTGTGTCCCCTCCTTCTTTCCTTCTTTGCTTCCCTCTTCCATTCTTCCCATCCTTCTGCCCTCTCTTCCTTCAACCTCCCATTCCATCCTTTCCTCCCCTCCGCTTTCCTGCTTTCCTCCTTCCCTTTCTTCCATCCCACCTTCCCTCATTCCTACTTCCCTTCCTTCATACTACACTTTCTTGCTTCCTCACTATTTCCTTCCTCCTCTTTTTCCATTCTTTTCCTTGCCTTCCTTCCCTTTCTTCCCCCTTCCCTCTTTCTCTCTTTACTTCTTTCCCTCCTAGCCTCCGTCTTTCATCCCTCCCTCTTTTACTTCCTTTATTTTCCCCATTGCAGATACTCTTCCTATGAGCTCTTATATCCAGGGTTTAGACAGACAAATAGCTGTGTGACAGGCTCTGAGATAACAAACACATTTTCCAATAATGTAATTAAAAGAAACTTTCTGAATCATTCCACTTTCACTTGCCATTTTAAAAGCAGCATGATAGATTTCATCTTTTCATGTCTTCTCTATACTGGGCTCTTATTTTTGAAGTCCATTTCCCTGTGGCTTTAAAAGACTTGCTTTTACAGAGCGAGTTATCTCTCCCATTCACATATTCGCCAAACAATCAGGGTTCCTTAATTCTAGGAGCGGCTGTAAGCACATCTGTGTACATTTGCACATGCATTTTAAGCCTAAAAACAATAGCTGTCATACAGTGTTCTGGTGGATCCCTATGGTGTAGTCACATGGGAAGTGTCTTCACTTCCAAAATAATTTTATTAAATAAAACAGGATACTCATGTTTCCTGAAATTTAGAAACTTTCCACTGTTCAGTGGGAGTTCATCAATTGAGTACATTGGCTACTTTGTACACTTTGAGGAAATTATACATACTTTGACTGCACAATGCTCTTCCTTATTACCGAGACTCCCTTCAGGCTAACAGTACATTTGATCACCTGTGCATAGTTTAAGAACTTCGGTTATTTGTAAGGGAAAGCATCTATAAGTGTGGAAACACTTGTTATTTTTAGTAAGTGTTATACATACACGGTCTCTCAGATGGAAATAACTAGCAGGGAGTCGATGACTTCCATAATCACTTTGCCTCTTTGTTCTTTTCTTCCAGCTGGAATGCAGGTTCACATGCCCACCCTGATGGTCATGGAAGTTGTATGCAGGTGACCAGTTCAACTGGTGGGAAGCTCTGATGACAAAAGGCCGCAGAGTTGGTGTTCAGAAAACTCCAGGTGTCTCATTCATTTCCAAAGGGAAGATTCTACACTGAAGAACTAAACGGCACCCAGAGATGAGCAAATCAATTCCAATGCTAGCGTGGCCAGTAAATGCATCCCCAAAGCAGGGTCAGGAGGGTGAGAGCCATAAAGCACAGAGATGATGCCAAGATACAGGAGCATGCCTGCAGGAAGAGCCCCGAGGGACTCTGCTGGGCAACGCCTGCCTCTGAGAGGCACTGACAGCTGCTCTGAGAGAGAAAGGGAAGCAGGAAGCATGGGTGGAGCAATGGGAAAGAGGACGGGAAGGTCCGGAGCTGTGGACATGCACACTGCCAAAGAAATTGTGGAAAAGGAGAAAAAGTAGAAGGAGAGATAGCAAGCTATGGGATTACCAACAACAACAATAGCAAGTCTTTAAAGCAAACAGAACAAACAACCACTCTTCATTTTACTTAAAATAAAGTTATCTTCCCATCAATGCTTCCTCTACCATGATTCCTATATCCACTCTCGAAAGAGGCCTAGAGGTCTCTAATTGGTGAGACATTTGCTGAAGGAAGTTCAAGAAATTGGCCCTTACCCAGGTCACAGAGTTTCAATGCCCATTGTGTGTGTGTTTTGTGTGTGTATGTGATTTAATTTTTGTTTTCATTTGAGTGAGAAATTAACTTGAGATCCGTCCAGGTGTAGGAAGTGCCTCATTTCTGACAACTGCTTCTACTCTCGCCTCTTTTCCTTCCCTGCATTTAATTAGATAACATTTGTATTTTCCTTGCCATTTTCAACTTTTTTAAGGCTGTTTTCATGGAAAGCACCTCTTCCTCTTTGCTTTGGCACCTCAGTTCTACCAACTTCTGTAATATTTAATTAAAGTACACAATTTTCACCTCATAGGATCCAATCATATCCATGAAGACAAAGTTCTGGTGACAAACATCACCGGAACTGGGGGTGTCTGTGATGACCTTTGTGAGCAGAGAGGCCACAGGGGCGCGATAGGCACCAGCTATGCTCAGGGACCACAGTCCTTGGGCTCAGACACTAGCCAGAGAAATGCAGCGCTGGTCAGCACCCAAGTCAGCTACATGTAGGTCAGCTAAGAGCACCGGCTGGCCCTGGGGAGCAGCGAATTATCATTGTGCTGACATTTTATGTGTTCCGTAATAAACTGGATTTCAGTGGGCGGGGGGAGGGGCATGGAATTACATGAAGAGAGAAGAAAGTAAATTAAAGTAACAAAGGATTAAAGTTTTTGTTATCTTTGAAACCAAGAAAGAATGCCAGGAGATTTTTAGGCTTTGCCAAAAAGAAACTTCAACGTGGGTATTCAGACATGAAGAATCACATAAAATGAATAAGTGAGAGAGAATTTCTATATCAAAAGAGGAAAATGTCTTTCTAATATAGGACTGAAAAAATGATAAATAACAAGGAAAAAGTAAGATCTGACCTTCCCAAGACTAAATACACATGATATACAATTAACACATTACATTCACCTATTTAAAAAGAGAGACTAAGATTTTTTTTAATTGAATTCAGTGATGCTTACAGCTCTCAGGGCCTATGACCTGAGGTTATGTAAGAAGAAATCTCCAGTTTACCTAAATGCTATAAATGTGAGAAATTATATCCATGAAGACAAAGATGAGAAGAGGAAAACAGTGTACAATCTTCATCTTAATTGTATGTGAGAAGTGAGGGCATGAATCCTTCATTGGCTCACTGACTTTTGGTATCTTTTTATATTTGTGTTATGAAAAATATTACTGAATTCAGCCAAAGAGTGTTCTGGGGAAAGAATAGAGCTGCAATACATTTATTAGAAGGAACGAAAGGCTGATATTTGCCCCCATTTATTTAAGTTGTCGCTTGTGTCTAACTTGTTAAGCTTCAAGAATATGCAGATGAAGAAGAAGAAGGAGAATCCTCCACCCGGGTTACTGAACATGGAAGATTCAAAATTTAGAAGATGTTAATTATCTTTCATGCATGATACATATATTCATAATTTAGTGTAACCCCGTCAAAAGATCCACTACAAAGAGTCCTGTATGAAGATGATAGTTGGAAATGGTCACTCTGGACAAGAACTGAGTGCTGAAAGGAGGTAAAGGGACAAACATGATAACCTTTGAAACTATAATGTCCAAAAGGAAATGGAGAAACGGGGGGGGGAGGAGAAGGAGGAGGGAGAACAGAAGAAGGAGCAGGAGGAGGAGGAAGAGGAGGAGAATGAGAAGGAGGAGGAGGAGATGGAAAAGGAGATAGAGGAAGAGGAGAAAGAGGAGAAAAAGGAGAAAAATTAGAAGAAGAAGAGGAAGAAGAAGGAGAAGAAGAGGAAGAAGGAGAAGAAGATGAAGAAGAAGGAGGAGGAGGAGGAGGAGAAGAAGAAGAAGAAGAAGAAGAAGAAGAAGAAGAAGAAGAAGAAGAAGAAGAAGAAGAAGAAGAAGAAGAAGAAGAAGGAGAAGAAGAAGAAGGAGGAGGAGGAGGAGGAGGAGGAGGAGGAGGAGGAGAAGAAGAAGAAGAAGAAGAAGAAGAAGAAGAAGAAGAAGAAGAAGAAGAAGAAGAAGAAGAAGAAGAAAAAGAAGGAGAAGAAGAAGGAGGAGGAGGAGGAGGAGGAGAAGGAGAAGAAGAAGAAGAAGAAGAAGAAGAAGAAGAAGAAGAAGAAGAAGAAGAAGAAGAAGAAGAAGAAGAAGAAGAAGAAGAAGAAGAAGAAGAAGAAGAAGAAGAAGGTCTGTCATAGAGACAGGCTGGGGCTGGGATATCTGGGAACAAAACTGGGAACACTGGTGGTGAGAAATGTGCACTGGTAAAGGGACAGTGTTGGAACATTGTTTGAAACCCAAACGTAAACAACTTTGTAACTGCGTATCTCACAGTGTTTTAATTGAATAAAAAAGCTCAACAACATTCTTCAGAATATTTAAGTGATTTTAGATCTTTAAAATTGGTTTTTCTCTACTGGCCATTGAGACTCTTCATATGAAATTGAAATTAATAGGACAGAGGACTGGCTGAGAAAATAAATGAAAAACAGCGGGCCAAGCAGAGGGGCACAGAGCCACAGGATTGTGCTGTGTGTGGGTTCTAGCCACCAAGAAGGAAGGTGGGTGGGATGGAAGCTGAGTGGACACTCACCCCATCATCTCATGGTTCTCCTGGGCACACGGACAGCTGGACGCTCCACCCCAGCTTGCCTCTAGGATAAGTTAAAGGGGTGGGGCAGGAAGTGGTCAATGGCAGGCCCACATCTGCTCTCCCAAACACGTTCAAGTTCTTCACTTTTTTTGTCACTAAGCCTGAACATGAAAGTCAACATTTAGAAGCTATTAATTATCTCCCACATAATACATATAAATTGATCATTTAGTGTGATGCCTCCAAACGCTCAACAATGCAGAGACCGCCATGACAATGATGTCAGGCAGGAAAGGATGCCTGGAAGAAGACATTCAGCATGGGAGGGACCAGAAGCCTATGACCTCGTCTGGGAAGAGAGTGCCAGGGGGACAAGCTGAGCCCCATGCTGTTGTGAGCAGAGGCTGCGCTGTGCAGTCCAAGGGGTTTTGTGAGATTTGCTCCTCACTTACACGGCAGGTGTGAATGCTTGACTCGGGGGAAATGGACGTCCACAAGTGATAAGACATAAACAATATCCCTGCAATGTTAGCCAGCACTCTGCTCCCCATCTGGGCAAGAAACGCATGTAGAAATGTACTTAACACAAGAAATACACTTGCATGTAGTGTGGGACAGTGCTTTGGGATTTGGGATTTGAGATGAGCTTCTTAATCAAAAATGCACAAAATCAGAAAGTGAGAATGTTAAATAAAAATGATCATGAAATATTTCACCATCTTAAAAATAAAGGAAACCTATACCCAAATACTGTATGAACAAAAGGCCTAATCACTAGGAGATGAACCATTCCTGGCAAATAAATGCTATTATTGTTCAAAATATGGAAGGTACATCACAAAGTCTCATTACACAGGGAAGTCATTGGGGGCAGGGCCTGGGGAGAGAGTGAAAGGGCTGGAAAAAAAACAAATACGAGGCCCAGAGTTAAGTCACTGGTGCTGCTTGGCCCCATGTCTATCTGAGCCCCTCCAGGGGTGGCCTGGCGATGCCCAGAATTCTGAGCTGAGCACCAAATTGTCTGGCCCCACAGTCAGGTAGAATATAGCTGGGATGGATCCTGAGGCTCCTTGAGCACTGCTTGCCCAAAGTCCCACCCTCCCCGGCCCAAACTACAAATGTCAAGCCATGAGAAGAAATACGTGATAGTGTGGATAGAGGAGGAGCCCGGCTGACTCCTAAACCTTATCCTTCCGAATCACCAGAAAATGCCAGCTAAGCCAGAATGCACACCACTGATTCCAGGATCCCCCTGCCAAAGATCAAGGAGTGTGATCCATTAAGGGCTGGGAATCTCACCTGTATAGAGGGAAGCTGGGGGCGACAGAGAGAGCTGGGCCCCGAGCCTTCTTAGTGACAGCTGTGCATGCACAGCCAGGAGCCAGCCCACACTGAAGAGCTTCTAAGACCAACCCTGAACACGAATGCTGCAGAGGTGCCAAGGTGCCCCCGTATCACATCCAGATTTGCCAGGGGCAAGGAAGTAAAAGTCGCCTACAAGTCTGGCAGCCCTGGAATGGTTCCCTGACATCCAGAGTCTGCAGAGGAGCACTGTCGCACTGTCATCCCATTGCTCATCGCTTTGCTCGAGCGGGCACCAGTAACATCTCCATTGTGAGACTTGTTGTTACTATTTTTGGCTTATCGAATATGCCATGGGTAGCTTGCCAGGCTCTGCCGTGCAGGTGAGATACCCTTGGTAGCTTGCCGGGCTCTCTGAGATGGACAGAGGAATCAAACCCGGGTCGGCCGCGTGCAAGGCAAACGCCCTACTCGCTGTGCTATCGCTCCAGCCCAGTCTGCAGAATATGGAAGAGTAATTAAAGACACAAAGAGATAAATCAGTGTCTGCCTTGAATCTTAGCACAGCAAGATAGGCTATTGTCAGTGATGGTGTCTGGTCACTTTAGATATCGATACTATAAATTTCATCACTGTCATAACTCTATGACCTTGACAAGAATGAAAAACTTTAAAAAAATCTGTTACCTAATGAACAAGAAAATAGAAAGACAGGAGGAAAATGCTTCCGTTATTTACATGCCCAAGTCTACACAAATGCATGTCTTGACTTTCCCTGTAGATTGCACATACATCGGAAGCTATGGAAATAAAATCAGAGGAGTACACATAATTGCCAAGCTCTGGCCCCAAAAAGGAAACCTGGAGAGGGGGAGCAGTGGAGGAAATTTACTGGTCTGAGATGATTGGTGAAGTGTGGGGAAAGTCTTCGAGGCATTGGGCAGGAGTAGAGGCTCAGGTGAGAGAAGGAACTGGGAGCTGAGTGGGTCCATGGAGAAACTGAGGCTGGAGAGCCTGTGGGAGAGGCAGTGCCTGTGCATCACAGTCCTGTGAGGGACCAGGGGGTGGGTACTGTCGAGACTCGGTGTGTCCCTGACCTACCCTCTGTCTTGTCACCCCTCACCCTGACCACCGTTTACGTACCAGCGGAGGGTGGGTTGTGAGGGCAAAACTGATGCCACGCCAAGCTGCAACCAACATGAAGTCCCAACCAGGCCTCCGTTTTCTGTCTCCCCCAGGCAGGACTTGCAGTTCCTGGTAAACTCCCAGCTGAGTAATGTGCCGAGATAAGGAACTGGGCAGTTGGGCCTGGCCCGTCATGAGGGGTCACTGTACCCTCCTTAGCAACTGTTGGTAACCATCGCCTAATTGCCGACCACTGTTGTAATAGGGCCGATGCTAAAAGTAGATCAGTATACAAACTGCTCTTCACCTGAACCCCATATGCACTGCTTGTGATTCGGAGTCGGGGTCCTTGTCAAGACTCCACTGTGTTGCACGGGACTTGGCCTAGCTCGAGCAGCAATGGCTTGAGCTGGCAATAACTTCCTTTGCTTTTGCATTACCGTGTGTGGACTTGGTCTCTGCAATTGGGGGTCTGAAACTCGGGCACACCAGGGTGAGTCCTTGTCCCATGCATAATGGACTTCCAGACTGGGGACTGGAGTCATCAAACCTCCCCAGTGCCCTTTTTGACTTGCTCCTCCTACAGCTAGGTCTATCGGGAAGGGGGTAAGACACAGGTGTGGGTTCTTCTGACCTTCAGTCTGTGGCTCCTCAGGGGAAACAGAGCAAGCCCAGTGCTCCTCCTGACCTGCTCGTTCCTTTCTAAAAAACTTACGCTACCCCCCAAGCCAACGGTCTGGGGGACGCTGGGGTGAGATCAGCCCTGTCTCCATTGTGTCAAGCAATGCTTTTTAGAAATGCACAGGGCCTTCCAGCAGCCTCTTGTTTTATAGAAGCATCCAGATTCTTGGCATCCAGGGAAGGATGGGAGCTGCACAATACCCCAGAGGCTGTGCGGCCGATCCCATCCACCGTACTGGGCAAGGCAAGATGTGATGCTCAAGACCAGTGGTAGCAGCCCTCAGTCATACGGGGAATTCTCAGGGCGAGGTAGCTCTGCTTCTGGGTTCCCCCAGAGCTCTGATCTGTTCACAAGGACTGTTTGAGGGGATGATAGAGTGAGCGCAGTGGGGAAGAAGAGCTTAGTGACCAAATTTATTCCCAGCCTGGCACTCAGATGTTTTACCCCATCAGACTCAGAAAGTCCAAGCAGAGAGCCACAGAACCCCCTTGCTGGGAATAGATTTTTATCATTTAATAATCAAGCACTTAATTAAAAATAAGTAATTCACAAGCGTGATGAATATTAGGTCGCTAAGTAGGTTTGTTCAACACTCTTGGCATTTTAATCGAGGAAGAAAATCAGAATTTCTTTCTTTTTCTGAAAAAAAAAAAATAAAAAGATTCCCTTAGCACATGGCCGTGGGTGAGCACGTGCCTTGAGGGCTTCCTGTGGAGAGAAACAGCGTCCCCGCATTGGGTACCCCGGAGATGTGTGGCTCGGGTGCTTTGAAGGAGAAACTTATACAGATCGCATGTCTTTCTGTGGGGCCTTCTAATGTCCCCAGAAACTGGCCGTTTAGGTCCTCTCCCACCTACTGCAAACAGTCTAGGTTCTGGGTACCAAGGCAGGAGAATCAGACGGGGTGTGGGAGAGGGGAAAACCAGCTCTGACAGGGCACAGGGGGCTGGGAGCTGGACAGAGAGTGCAGGGTGGGGGACAGAGCTCGCCTTGTATGTGGCCTAGTGGGGCTCAATCCCTGACACCACACGCCCCACCAGGAGTGATCCTGAAGTTCAGCACCTGGAGTAAAATCCTTGAGCACGGCTGAGGGTGGCTCCCCAAACGAAAGCTGAAGCAATCGAAAAGGCAGGCAGAGTGGGCGAACCTCTTGAGGTATGGAGAAGGTGAGAGGCACTTCAGCTCAGCAGAAGGGGCTCCTGTTCCCTGTCATCCTTGTGTGTGTCAGTGACGTTGTGGTATTATTTATTTTTTGCTTGGGGGCGGGAGGGGGAGATGGGGAGGGTGCAACACCCAGGGCTTATTCCTGGTTCTGTGCTCAGGAATCATTCCCGGTGGTGCTTGGGGGACCATGAGCCGCGCTCGGGATCAAACCCTGTGCAAGGCACGTGCCCTGACCACTGGACTCTCTCTGGGTCCAGCACGGGCAGCAGGGCCTTGGGGGTCAAAACATTAGAGCTAAGATTCCTGGTGTGGAGGGTGGAATCAGATATTTGACTGCAGGTGGATCAGCTTCGGGATGTGTGGGTCAGTCGAGTGCCACCTCTTAAAGGACACGCACACACCTGGTGACGAGCAGGAGTGGGTGAGCTTAGCCCCCTGAGGACTCAGGAAATTGAGGTGACCGGGGCGTTGAGTTTATTTTCCACCCCGTGGCCAGGGTCATGACCCCCCCTGCCAAGCAGCATCCAGGACAAGAGTCTCTTGACAGATGCTCAAACCACTTTCTTACAAGCTGCCCTGTGGTCCTCTGGGCGAGTGGACATCTTCTGTGCTCTCTGGGCCCAGGAGTAGCAGAGGGAGGAAGGCAGCTGGACATGGTCAAGGCTTTGGGTCACCAGCTTTGCCCTGCAGGTACGTGTGCCCGGGACTCAGGCTGAGGGGGCATCCTTATCCTCTCCCCTAGATCAATTCGGGCGAAAGTCAGACAGAAGACATTCAGGTGCCAGGTGGAAGCATGAACCGGGCGGGGCCGGACCACCAAGCCCAGCAGAGACAACGGTGGAGGATGCTGACGACTGAGCAGGCTGGGGTACCCAAGTCAGGGAGGAAGCCACCCAGAGGCTGGGTCGTAGGCAAAGGTTCGATCCCCACCGCCCAGCTCCTCCCTGCCAAGACCAGACTCACACCCTTGAGGGAGAACCTGGAATCCAGGGCCCTCTGCTCTAACCTCTAAACGCTTCTAGACATCTCCTTCTTTTTCTTTCTTTTTCTTTTTTTGCATTTTGGGTCACACCCGGCAATGCTCAGGGGTTACTCCTGGCTCTGCACTCAGGACTCACTCCTGGCGGTGCTCAAGGGACCTGGAAATTGAACCTGGGTCGGCCGCGTGCAAGGCAAACGCCCTACCCGCTGTGCTATTGCTCCAGCCCTCCTTATTTTTTCTTTTCCCTCTCCTCTGCTTCTGCCGCACCCTTCACCTGGAGCCCTGCTCTGTCTCCCCCACACAGCATTCTCTCTCCCCGCCTCCCTGTCCACCTCGCCATGGCGCTCCTCCAAAAGGCCGCAGGGCCACCAAGGAGCTCAGTTGTTTTTGCTCTTCCCCCACAGTTCCTTGGAATGGCCTCCAGGGCAGCGCCTGTCCTGACCTCCAGCCTCCAGGGCGAGGGCGGTCCTCAGCACAGGGGCCTCCGTCCAGGCCCTGGTGCTGTGCCACTGCGGCTGAGGGTGTGGGAAGGAGCCCTGGGCCCTGCTAGGAGGTGCCGTTTCTCTCACACAGCGGAGATCAAAGGCAAGAGGGCAACTGTGTTAACAATGCAGCTCGGATAGAGAAGGGAACACCAAGTAAAATGTGGTGGGAGGACCCGCTCGGGATGGGAGAGGCGGGCTCAAAGCAGACTATAGACCGAACACGCTGGCCACCCAGTACCTCCATTGCTAGCCACAACACCCAAAAGGAGAGAGAGAACAAAAGGGAAAGCCCTGCCATAGAGGCGGGGTGGGAGGTTGGGGGGATGGAGTGGGGGGGATGGGAGGGATGATGGGGTCATCAGTGGAGAACGGGCACTGGTGGTGGGATGGGTACTCAAGCTGTGTATGACTGAAACACAAGCACAAGAATATGTAAATCTGTATCTGTACCCCCATGGCGATTGATTAATAAAATAATAAAATTAAATTAAATTTAAAAAAAGAAGCAACAATGCAGCTCGAGGGGCCAGAAAGGTCGTACGGGGAGGAGTCAGCGTGCTGGCCTTCCGTGGAGCCCACCTGGGTTCAGTTCCCAGAACTGCGTAAGTTCCCTTGAGCCGTGAGGAATGAACTCTGAGCATAGAGTCCGGAGCAATCCATGAGCATGACTGGGCATGCTTGTCTGACACCTCCCCCCCAGAAAAAGAAATCATACATCTTCATTTTAAAATTCCACTGGATCGACACTCTAATGAAGCACCCAGGTTTGATACTTTGAGTCATTTAGTTGGTTTAAAATCTTATCTATAAAGTGGAGAACAGGAAATGGAAATGACACCGTGGCCTTCAATTATTTGCCATTAAGTCGAAGGGGGAGAGGAAGGAGAGGAGGAGGGAGAAGAGGAGCAGTAGTGGTAGTTACAGTATAGTAGTGATGACAGTAACCGTACTATTAGTAGTCGCAATAGTGGTAGTAATAGGAGGTAGTAATAGCAGGAGTAATAGCAGGTAGTAGGAGTTGGTTAGTAGGAGGAGTTACCGTGTTGTCATTACAGTAATAACAGCTGTCGTCATGCCAGTAGTGGCAATGGCACTATCGAGAAAGTACTAATAACAGTCGTAAAAACTGTTGCAGCAGTCGTGGAAGTAACAGTGGTAAGGAAGTTGTGAGTGGGAGCGGGAGCAGTGGCCCTCCTACGAGGAGTATGTTCGGGTGTGTTCTAGTGCAATTGTGGTGATATTGCAGACCAGCGAGTTTGGAACCCTCATACACTCTTCCAGCTTGTTTAATTTTTTTAGATGTAACCTCAGGGTCAGTTTTATCTCAGGACAAAGCTATGAGACAAGAAGATCAACTAAAAAAAAGAAAACCCCAACAACTTCAAAAGGAAACCTAAAAAGGGTCTTGAACCTTTCGAGGTTGAAGACTTCTCCCCAATAAATCTAAAGTAATGACCCTAAAGTCTGGAGGTCTTTCTCCTCCGAAGATACAAGAAATACCCAGGCAGCATGCCTGCCCTGCCCCGGAAGCTGAATTTCTCCTGGGTGGGCAGAGTGGGGAGCTGTGGGGAGGGGGGCACAATTCAGGAAGAGGAACGGGACCATCTCAAGGGTCTCTCCAGCTCCTCCACGCCGGACCCCGGGGCCTTCGATGGCAGTGGGGCTGCAGACTGGGCTGCTCCCCGTCCCCTTCCAGCTTGGCTCTGGGCGAGCCAGTGCATTGATCCCTGGTCCATGCAAGCGGGCCAAGGCCAGGCACGAGGGTGAAAGGGCAGGAGAGCAGATGGCTCTGGGGCAGAATCACAGGCCCAGCTGACTTACACTTCCAGCCCCCGAGCCCCTCAGCAGCTGCCCCCAGAGCCGAGCTGCTGCCTTTGTGGCTTCCCTCCTCTGTGCCCCGTGCCTGCTGCTGTGACCTCCCTCCTCTGTGCCCTGTGCCCGCCGGCCAGTGAGGCGGGTTGGCAGGGGTGCTGGGATGCTGGTCAGATGTCAACAGAAGCCTCTGCTTTCTAACACCGACCCCCAAATGCATTGGGAAGGGTGGCTGGGGGCCACCTCTGTCCCTTCGCCTGAACGTAGAGAACTGGCAGGAAGCGTTGGGTCCTGTCCATGGGCACGCTGCCACCTCCTCTCGGGCCCAGGTCAGCTCCCTGCCTGGAGCAGAGTCAGGGGCCTGGGTTTGTCGCCACGGAGGAGCTTGTTCCTTCTCATCAGAGCCGCCCTTGAAGCTGAGCGCCGCTTCAATGACTGTTGTCTACACGGGCAACAGTCGATCAACGGACAGCTCCCCCCTATGAAATGCCTTTGTGATCCCTCTCCCCTCTGCCTCGCGCGCACGCACGCTTTCTCCCTCGTAACATCCTAACGCTGAAAAGCCAAATCCATTAAACAGTGCAGACTTTGATTTGCAAAAGACAACAAACACATCCTCTGAGCAACGGTGGCAAGTCCTCGCTTGCATGGGAGTTCAGAACAGCGAGTCTCCCCGCTCAGGCCTGGCCAGGCCCCCGTCGTGCCAGGGTGAGCTCATCCCCCGGCTCCCGAAGCCAGAGAAGTGTTGCTGGTCCGCCAAGTTCCGCTTCCCGCCCCTGAGCGCGCAGAGCTGGATCATCTGACCTTGATGTTTTTTTTTTTTTTTACCTCTGCAAAATGAAGAATTAAGCATCTATTCACGCCACAGACTCCAGGGAGCAGGGGGTGGGAGGCAGGGAGAGGGCAGGGGGGGACGACACGCTGCTCCCGGCATGAGGCTTGACCCTGGGCAGAGACTCCAGGATCTGTGAGAGGGAAGAATGGGTTTTGCTAAGTGAATAGAGCATGAATCACAGGGTTGAGGGCAGCAGAGGAGGCTACGGTAAATGTGGCGGAGCACACCCACTTCGCTTCTGCAGAACTGGGGCTCCACGGGTGGTCCGCTCTCCCCAGGGAGCGGGGTTCCAGACCCAGACTCGGAGCTACAGGCTGGAAGCTGTGCAGACTCCAAAGGGCGGTATCTCATTTCCTTCCTGGTCTTTATTTCTCGTAACAGTAGCTCGTAGTAAAATATTGTCTCCCGACCGCCTCTCGTTTCCTTCTATCCCTTGAGTTATGACGACAGTGGCACGAGGACAGCAGCCCTCGGACCCCTGCTGTTGGCTGGGCTGGCAGTCACAGCACACACGCGGCTGCCCCTGAGAGCCCTGGGTGTGGGCCTCAGGTCTCCGCATTGCAGCAAAACACCCCTGTGTGACTGAAGCGTGTGGCGGAGGCGCTCACAGGATCAGTCAACCATCTAGCCCAAGCCAAAGCGGCTTCCACCCTTTTTATACCCGCAGGTTCCACTCATCAGGACCAGGGCACTGCAGTGCCTACAAACTTGGGGAGGCACCCAGAGCCCCCAGTCGCGGGATTGGGAACTGTGACAGGGAGCGATTCACTCAAGTCCTTTCTCCGTCCCCAGGACGGAGGCTTAGAAAGGCCTCTGCTCCCCGTCCTGCTTCCCCGGCTCCAGGTGGTCTTGACGCATGGTTATTAGTGATGAGATGCCGTGCAGGTGATCAAATTCTTAGGAAGAGTGTTTCTCTTTTTTTTTGGGGGGGGGTGGCCATATTCAACTCTGCTCAGGGGTTACACCTGGCTCTGCACTCAGGAATTACTCCTGGCAATGCTTGGGGGAACCATATGGAATGCCGGGGATTGAACCCGGGTCGGCTGCATGCAAAGGAAATGCCCTACCCGCTGTAGCATCGCTCTGGCCCCAGGAAGTGTTTCTTTAGTGATCCTTCAAAGAGGTCCGGGAAGAGAAACCCCACGCCCACAACCCCTGCCCTTGCGACTTAGAATGCTGAGTGTGAATGTCTGATACTTGCCAGTAAGATGGGTGGGGGTGGGGAGGGTAGAGAGGACAGCAAGGTGGGCAGCAAAGAGCCCCGTGGCTGGAATGATAATGCTGCCATCCTCTCTTGATGCAGAAAAACAACAATAATGTTTCAAACGAGGCATCATCAGTCCAACTTTGGCTCCACAATAGCCGTGAGTAACTGGGACTTAATAAAGCTGAATTTCTGAAGAACTTGCAGTAGGACCGCACTGACCCCAAGCCTGGCTTGGATGCTGGCAGACAGAATCAGTGCAGATGTAGACAGAGGAGAAGAAGGTGGAAAGCGACAAGGCACGGCTAGCTGGCGTGGGCATTCACTTCCTGGTGTGGCAGAGTGCCATGAGCTGGGTCAGTGAAAGCAAAAGAAATGGGTTCTCTTCTGTTCCTGGGCGCCAGGGATCCATAATCCAGGTGTCAGGAGGAGGATTTGTATCTTCTTAGGGTCTAAGGGGAGCACCCAAGGGGAGACTTAGTTCCCAATCTTCTATTATGGATTCGATTGTGACCCTTCACAGAAGGAAAAAAAATAATGCACTGTAGTCTGGTCTCTGGTACTTACTTCATTTGGAAATAGTGACCCTACAGTTGTCCATATGAAAATGAGGTCTTTCGAATGACTCATCTAACCTTATAAAGGGACATGCACGGGCACAGACATAACAGAGGGAAGATGATGACTGGTACCCTAGCAATCCGTGAGCCAGAAAGGTGTAGCCAGCAGAGGTGAGGAGGGCGTGCGTCCACTGCAAGGATTAGTAAGGTCAGCCATCAGCGAGCGCCAGGCCTGTATCTCCTGCACTCCTTAAGCAGTGTAAGCACAGAAGGAGAAAGAGCTCTGGGCAGAAGCGAAAAGTAGGGGTCAGGTGCATTTTCTGCTGCTGAGGGGCCCAGGGGTTGGCGACTAAAGGGTGCCAGGTCTTTGTTGGACTCGAGAACAGTTAGCACAGAGGCCAGGGCGTTTGCCTTGCATGCGAGCGACCCGGGTTCGATCCCCGGCATCCCATATGGTCCCTCAAGCACCGCCAGGAGTAATTCCTGAGTGCAAAGCCAGGAGTAACCCCTGAGCATCGCTGGGTGTGACCCAAAAAGCAAAAAAATAAAAAAAGAAAAAAAAGAAAAAGAAAAGTTAGCACAGACCAAGGGTCCTCCTCCAGCTCGTGGCTTTACTGACCACCATGACGGGCCCAGAGGTAGGAAGGGTAAACACCGGCTCCACATGTGAGTCGGTTCATTAATCTTCCTCACTGGAGACAGAGCCAGTTTCAGTGTTTAGTCCCATCCTAAGGAGGGCAGCTCACTGACAAATTAAATCAATTCGGTTGAGAACTCCAGGAAGGTGAGTAATAGGCTGGGACGGAGAGCCAGGGAGGTAGTGAAAGCTCCTTAGTCATTAGCCAGAGGTCCTCGTGCCAGACCTGGCTTAGGGCTGGACAGAACCAGGTCTTCTGTCCAGAACAGGGATTGGCCTGGCGCATTCCTTCCACACCACGCTTCTTTGCACACTTTCCCTTTGGAATTTAGACCAGAGTTGACAGGCATGCATGTACATGTGGGGTGTGTGTGCGTGCGTGTGTGTGTGTGTGTGTGTGTGTGTGTGTGTGTGTGTGTGTTGCGTATAATCTGCATGGAGCTTTAGGAAGACACTTGCTTTTCCTCCAGTGAACGAGGAAAGTCACACACACACACACACACATCCACATTCTACACAATGGTAGCAAATGAACCTTTGCCAGCCTCGCACACATTTATGCATCAACAGCAGACACAGTGACACCAGACTGGGAGTGGGGAGAGAGACTCTGTCAATATTGACGGAGACGAAAATGGTAACGCGCCTGTTTTTCCTTCCTGCCATCACCGCCCACGGGTGAGGGCCCCAAATGCGCTTGCCTGGGTGCCAGGAACTGGGTGCAGGCGAGGGAGAGTCAGAGGGGAGCACCTGGACTGCCCCTGAGGCCCAGGGCTCACGGAGAACACTCAGGATGGCACAGCCCAGGGCCTACATGCGGGGACTGGGGGACGCTTGGGTGCAGCGCCAACTCTGAAGAGCACCAGTACCCACTGATTTCTGGGGGTGTTGAGAAAGGTCAAGCCAAACTTTGCAGGGTGGCACAGGGGGAGATGTGGGTATCCGTGACTGCTTCAAGTTGGGGGCCCCATGTGTAGTGACAGTTGCTCGACCTTTAGGTGAACCACAGTGAAGTAGGAAGCTTTCAGGGCTTCCTGTTGACTTCCCGGAGTCCTTACAAGGTGTGTGAGGGTTGATTACAACAGGGAACTTTCGGGAACCACAGCTTAGACCAGAAACGTTGCTTCCCACCCATCGTTTGACACCCGCAACCCGCCCTGCAGGCATCTGGGCCTTCCTTTTCCAACCATGTCCCCTGTTTTCAGTTGAGCTCCGTGTTGTGTCCCAGCCACAAGTGACAGTGAGCTACGGTGCCATGACGCAGCACAGAGGCAGCCCTGCCTTGGGAGGAGCAGGGATGCCGGGAAGAGTCTCCTCTCTCTCTCTTTCTCCCTCCCCATCCACAGCAACTCCCTGCCGCGACTGGTGAATGCTGCTCTCGGGGAGTCTGTAGCTGGATGAACCCCAAGACAAGGAGTGGAAAGATTTGGTATCAGCACCTACTCTGCCACTGGGATGAGGGCCAGCCTCCATCCTGCTTGGCAAACTGGAGCTAGGCGCAGGACCCAAGGGGCCACGTGGCTCCTGGGTGTGCGGCTGGATGAGTGGAGTTTCCTGCACACCAGGAGTCTTGCGCTCCCACGGAGGCTCTAAACTCCTTAGCCTCTCACTTTCCCCTGGTATTGGAGCCTACATTCGGGCATCAGACAGTATCTCAGCTCCCAGGGCCGATTAGGGAATTCTCTGCAGGTCTATCCGTTTCTACACCATTAAGAGCTAAGCCTTCCTCAGCATCGGTGACAAGAAATCTTTGGAAAGCACGTGCCAGCTAGAGGTGCCATTCGTCATCCCGCCACTGGGATGCTCCCGCTGATTTCTCAGGGCTGGGCCGGGCAGGAAGGCTGGGGACAGCCAGGGCGTCCCCCGGGGTCGCTGTGTTCTGTGAGCCAGAGAGTTGATGTGACTCACCAGCGACTGGAAGACTGGGGGTGAAGTCATCGTGCTCCAGGGACCAAGGCTCGGAGCAGGGACTTCGCAGAGGCTTGTGGCCACATCTGGTCCCTCACCGAGCCAGCGTGTGGTGGCCTCATGGACATTCTCCAGCCCCCACCGTGGAAATCAAATTTCTCTCTGAACACAGGCCTTCTCTGAGATCAAACATTTTGAGCAGACTAAACATCCCTGACAATGAGCCCCAAGTTTCATAGCAAAGCAATTTCACTTGGTAATTTGCTCAGGACTAAACGCTTTTTACTTCTTCTAAGTTCATCTCTCATGACACGCTTTTCCCAGGACCATTCATTTTTCACATAATAAGGCCAGCGCGCCGAGGCCATAATGGGACCTGTGCACGGGCAGTTCGTAGGTTACAATGCCTTATTTTCCGTCGTGGAGATTTAATCAAGTTCACTAAGTTGGAGGACTATAATAGAGATTCGCAATAATATATTTTAGCAAGATTTTGATATGATGTCTTGCCTCTGGTGAATCAAATCAGATGGAGTGTGCATTTGGAACTTCTAGGACGAACGAGCTGATCCTATAGAGTCCGGACAGTTCCCGCTTGTCCTGATCCCACAACCCAGCATTGTCTGTCATTGGTTTGTTTGATAAAGTTCCTAAATAGATTTGCCGCTTATCATATACAGCTTTCACTGGGTTCTCTAAAACCTAAAACGAGTGTGAAATGAACACTGATTGCAAATGAGTTCCTTTAACGGTCCACTTCTCTGCTAACAATATCCGATGCCTGTGGCTTTCTTGTTTGTTTGTTCTTATTTTTTTGGCAGGCCATTATAATAACTCATTCAGGTTCAAAATGCCTATAATTTGTTCCAAAGATACTCACTTATTAATTAAGCAAATAGAAAATGGCCTGGCTCCTTCCTTTCAAATCGAAATGCTATCTGGGCTCATTTTCTAGAACCGCCTCTTTGCTTTCGACACCTCCCCCTCCATCTTTTCACCCCCTCTGCAGCTTACACGTCTCTGTTCTCTGCCTTTCCTTCTGATCCGTCTTTTTCTCTATCTTAAAATTAGAGTGATGTAAAGGTAGCGAAGCACTCTTCTCTCGGGATCAGGAAAGGGCTAGGGGTCCAGAATGATCTTCCGAAAACCCAGAATACAGAGAAGTTGGCATTCTTTCCTCAAGCTCCTCTGAACATTAGAGGAATTGTTGAAGTCACTTACAAGGGGTTGGAGCAGCCCTGGACTGAGCAGCAAGCATGGACTTAGCCCTCAACCACACACACACCTGGTTCTGTCTGATCAGTGAGCCTGCTCCGTTTCACTGGAGTCATCTCCATCACAATCAAACACCCCATCACAAGTGTTTTTACTCAGACCTTACTTCGTTCTTAGTTACCCACCCCCTGATAGTGTCACTTTAGGAATTTCAACAGACACGTAGGGGACAAGGCAGTGTACTGCTCTTTCGTTGCTTCTACTTAATCATTTAGTAGAGGTGCACACATGGATACTCTATACTGGTCCTCTGCTAACAGTCCCCACACTTCAGATCTGGTTGGTGGCTATTAGTTTCTCCAATACAAGGCAGATCCCTCTTGATCTCTGATCCCAAGAGATTCAGACAGGTAAACTTGAACAAGACTAGTTGATTGATCATTATTACTTAGGGGTGGACCATGCCCTGCTGTTCAAGTGCTCACTTCTGACTACTCAGAGGCCACTGCTGGTGGTGGCCATATGTGATACCTGGGATAGAATTCTGGTCGGCCACACAGCAGGCAAGTGCCTCTCCTGTCTACTCCAGCCCTCAGGAGAAGTTGCTTAAGCACAGTTCTGCTTGATATTCCTGTGCGCCTTGTTGGGCTAAAGGAGTTGCAAGAAGCCCCGTATTCTCACCGGTGTATTGGAATAAAACAGTCAAGTCACCAGAAAAAAAGAAAAAAGAACAGGGACTGGGGTTTTGATCGTCTTGAAAGTGGGGCCTACACACATGGAATCCTGCCTCAGACACTTCCCCACTGAGCCAAAAACCGGCTCGTGGAGCCCTGGAAGAGCAGTTTGTGTAGGTAAGGATGGAGAGAAGTGTGCAATCAATTCACAACTCAGAAGTTCAGCGCCAGCTCCAGGAGGCAGCCTGGTGGAAGGGGAAGGCACACACTCCGTCAGGATGGTGAAATCCTTCAGGGTAAATACCGCTCAACTGTGCTCTTCCTGCCCGTGTTTCTAGCTCACAGTTCTGCTCCCCAGCACCCCAGCCTGTAGCAAAAACGTCCACGAAAACCATCTCTCTTGGGAATCATGACACTTTGGTTCTCCAACTCAATCGATATTTGTTACAGGGGAAGAATGTGTCAGAAATTACTCAAGGCCCTAGAGAAAAAATTAATTTAAGACAAACATCCTGCTTTCCTGCAGAATGTCATCAGATACACAGAAAGGAGTGGAGGCTAGAGGAAGGTCATGGTTAAGAGGATGTAGGACAGCAGGTAGGCCGTTTGCCTTGCAGGCAGCCAGATGACCTGAGTTTGATTCCTACGTCCCTCCCAGAGAGCCCGGCAAGCTACCGAGAGTATCCCGCCGCACAGCGGAGCCTGGAAAACTCCCTGTGGTGTGTTCTATAGGCCAAAACCAGTAACAACAAGTGTCACAATGGAGACGTGTTACTGGTGCCTGCTCAAGCAAATCGATGAACAACGGGACAACAGTGCTCCAGTGCTAATGTTGATGACCACGCATACACGCAGTTTGGGTGGAGTGGTTAGGAAAGGATTTTTTTGGGTGGCAAAAATGAAACTGGAATTTAGAGAAGGGAAAGTGGCACGTAGTGGTGCTCACCCAGTGTTGAGTGTGGGTGGTGGGAGAGAGCCCGGGCAGTGGTCTGGGGTGGCACAGGCACGGCTATGCGGGAGGAGGCTCCAAGACATCCCAAAGCATCTTTGCCAAAGTGTGGTGGATGGTCAGTGGGCAGAAAGCCTAAGAAGCTAGAAAGGACTGGGCAGAGAGAGACCCTCCTAGCTGTTCCTTGCCAGATATGACCCCATGGGTAACTTTTCCCAGACGATGGAAAGTCACACACAGTCTCAGAATGGTAAAGAACTTCATGGGTAATGCAAGGCTCTAGCCACTGTCTGGAGCAGAGCACATGCGAAATGATTGATTGTGCCACATGCTTCCTCAGACTGTCCCAGGACTGCTTGAGACCCACGTTCAACTCCAGACTAAGGGCATAAGACACTGTGCTTCAGTCCTCACTGGACAGAAAGATCCTCCCTGGTGCGCATAGAAGGCTTTGCCGTACATAAGCCCTTCACTCATCCACGGGGAGGGGCGGAGCTTCCTGGAAGCAAGTTGACAGCTGTGTTGGAAATACAGTGGCAGGTAGCCCTGGGTTCAGATCCCCAGATCTACCTCACTTGAGTAAGCAAGCACCGACTCAACTCTAATCCATTTTTTGGTGTGTTAATTTGTAAAATAGAGATGTATCTTTGATATCAATGATGATGTAAGTTTTCTATCAATGGGGACACAGCATCCCTATCTCGTCTGTCCTTCCGTCTGTCCCTTTTCTTGCATAGCCCCTGTGAATATTAAGAAAATTGCCTCATAGAAACTTGCTCCCATTTTTTTCTTCCTTCCCTCCTTCCCTCCTTCCCTCTTTCCCTACTTCCCTCTTTCCTTCCTTCCTTCCTTCCTTCCTTCCTTCCTCCCTCCCTTCCTTCCTTCTTTCCTTCCTTCCTTTCTTCCTTCCTCACTCCCTTCCTTCCTTCCTTTCTTCCTCCTTCCCTCCCTCCCTCCCTCCCTCCCTTCCTTTCTTTCTTCCTCCCTCCCTTCCTTCCTTCCTTCCCTCCTTTCTTTCTTTCTCCCTCCCTTCCTTCCTTCCCTCCTTCCTTCCTTCCTTCCTTCCTTCCTTCCTTCCTTCCTTCCTCCCTCCCTCCCTCCCTCCCTTCCTTCCTTCCTCCCTTCCTCCTTCCCTTCCTTCCTTCCTTCCTTCCTTCCTTCCTTCCTTCCTTCCTTCCTTCCTTCCTTCCTTCCTTCCTTCCTTCCTTCCTTCCTTCCTCCCTTCCTCCCTTCCTCCCTTCCTCCTTCCCTTCCTTCCTCCCTCCCTCCCTCCCTCCCTCCCTCCCTTCCTTCCTCCCTCCCTTCCTCCTCCCTCCCTCCCTTCCTTCCTTCCTTCCTTCCTTCCTTCCTTCCTTCCTTCCTTCCTTCCTTCCTTCCTTCCTTCCTTCCTTCCTTCCTTCTCCCTCTTTCTTTCTCTCTTTTTCTTCTTTCTTCCTTTCTCCCATTTTCTTTCTTCCTCCCTCCTTCTCTCCCTCCTTTCTCTTTTTTCCTCCCTCCTCTCTTTCCTTCTTTTTCTTTCTCCTTTCTTTCTTTCTTTCTTTCTTTCTTTCTTTCTTTCTTTCTTTCTTTCTTTCTTTCTTTCTTTCTTTCTTTCTTTCTTTCTTTCTTTCTTTCTTTCTTTCTTTCTTTCTCTCTCTCTCTTTCTTCCTTTCTTTCTCTCTTTCTTTCAGCAGACCACCCCATACACAGTCAATAGCTCTTTCCCAGACTAGGCTAAATCTTCTTTCCTCTGCTCATAAAGATCCTTGAGGTGACCATTATTACTGCCATGGCTTCTCATGGTCAATACAGGGTAAGGACAGAAGCTGCCTGTCTTCTCCAGTTAGACTTTCCCTTGCTGAGAATACGGGCTGACAACTTTAGTTGTTCAAACTTTAAAACACTGCCCTTTGTCCTTAAATCAGTGGTTTTCTACAAGCCCATTAGAAGAACACAGTCACAGTAAATAGACATCATAAATTGAGTCTTTCCTTGTGAATATTGTTTTCTTGTATTAAATGTGGACCAGGGTTTTAATTATAGGGAATTTAATGTACAGGAATAGTTTAGCATTCTTCGTTTTCATTAATAAAAAAGGCACTTAGGATTAAATTGTATACCTTGTACTTTTATTTCTCTAAAATAGATTTATAGATAGCTGCTCTGGTATTCTATTGTTCGGTTTTAAATTCATTATGTCTGGGTGTGCAAAAGAAAAATCTGTCGTAAATATCTTGTTTGATTATATCTCCTTAATTGCATGAGATAGTTCCTGCCTGGAACTCTAGGGATTTGTTGGAAAAAAGGCGGATCCTCAGCCGCATTAATGGGTTTAATGTAGTCAGAGAGTTCTCCGTCAGTGAGAAAAGGGTTTTGGAATAGAGTTCAGCCACCTGCAACCAGGATTGTGCTCTCCCTGGCAATGACACGCAGGCAATGTCTTCAAGGCCTTCTCCTCCAGGGCACAGGGGTCACTTTGGATTGACACTGGGGGGAAGGGTGATGAATAATCAATGCTCTGTCAGAGTGATCCTTGAGAGCAAGGACGGTAATCTGAGCCCTTTCGACAGGCTCCCTCACAGGACCATGGCCATAGGCAAACTCGTCAAAGGTCTGTTGCCAGAGAAAGAAGACACGGAGGCACTGTTCACACAGGGCAGAGACCACCCCACCTGCCGTGTTCCTGACTCGGTGGGCATCATAATGGATTTCCCAGAAGATGACTCAGAGACGCTGATCCAGTTCTCTCTTGCTGTTATTGTTCCTCACACCTATGCAGATGCTAATCAACAATGAGTGTTTGTCTGCTCACCTCTGGGAAGAGGCAGCTCTGGGCAGCGGGGTTGGGCTGGTTCCTCCCAGTGGGGCTGGCGCTTCCCTGGTGGGTCACTGAGAGGTGAGCTCATGGGCTGGCTATTCCAGTTGGCCTCGGTGAGGGTCAGCTGCCCTTGGCATGTGTGCTCACGCTCAAGGAGACACACCAACCTTGCTCCTCTGGCAAAGTGGAGATCTGCAGGAACAAGAAAGACCACAGTGTCTCAGAGTCCTGGCCCAGGACCAGCCCCTTAGAGTACACTATGTTCTACTGGCCATGGTCATCGGTCAATGGTCCGGAGAAGGGAAGGCTAACCATCTGTGGCAGGTGCAAGGCTGAGGTTTGTGGGAGAACCCAGGTGTGTTTGCCACCTACCATGGTCACTAAATGAGAATCACAAGACCGGGTTCTTTACTTCTTTCCAAGAGAGCTGAGGGTGTAGAAAGAGAGGCCAGAGAGCTTCTCATGCAAACAGATCGATGTTCAGCAACTAAACATCGCTGTCACTGTCATCCCGTTGCTCACTGATTTTCTCTAGTGGGCACCAGTAATGCCTCCATTATGAGACTTGTTGTTACTGTTTTTGACATATAGAATACACCACGGGGAGCTTGCTAGGCTCTTCCGTGCAGGCTAGACACTCTTGGTAGCTTGCTGGGCTCTCCAAGAGGGGTGGAGGAATTGAACCTGGGTCGGCCGCATGCAAGGCAAACGCCCTACCTGCGAGGAACAAGAACTGTGCTTTTAAAGCTTCCATTGTAATTGATTTCCCAGTAAAGTAACGTTAGTCTACACAGCTGCACAAGTCTCAGGAGTTCAGCTTCACACCTCTTCAAGTAGCTGAGGCCACACCACGCCCACCACCTCCCACCAACGCCCAGGGGCTAACCAAATTTGCATGCCTTCTCATCAAGGTTTGAAGTTCTGAAAAGGCACAAAGGTGAACCAAGAGTCACCCATGTCCCATCCTCAGTCATGTTAACATCTTTTTAATCATGAAAATGCCCTAACAGTCACAAAACCACCACATGCCTGAGCCAATTTACCGGGACCACAGACATTTCGCTGTAGGTTTTGCTAACCTCTTTCCTTTCCTCCTCTTTGGGTTGGAATATCACAAAGCAAATTTTAAGATTGCCAACCATTTTCTCTGAAAACACTTTGAACAACATGTCTCTCTCACAGATTAAAGACAAGCACGCATGGGCATATTACACACACAGATAATATCACTCAACACATTGCTAAGACTGTCTTAGTATCATCAAATAGCTGATCATACAAAATATCATCTTTTTTTTTGCTTCTTTTGGGTCACACCCGGCGATGCACAGGGCTTACTCCTGGCTCTGCACTCAGGAATAACCCCTGGCTGTGCTCAGGGGACCATATGGGATGCTGGGAATTGAACCCAGGTTGGCCGCGTGCAAGGCAAATGCCCTACCCACTGTGCTATTGCTCCAGCCTCTACAAAATATAATCTTTATTTGGTGGTCTCTCTTGTCTTAGAAATACACACACACACACACACACACACACATACAAACACACACAAACACACACAGAGAATTGGTTGGTTTGTTATCCTCCTCTTGATACAAACAATATGCATTGATACAATCAATCCAATAGATTCATAGTCTTGGCACAAACAGTGCACATGGGCTATAGGTGGCGAACCCTGGGCACCCTTCTTCACTGCTCCCTTCCACTGTCTGGCCTCCAGGTTTTACACCCCAGGCTCTTGGGTGCTGAGTGCAGACCAACTTTCTTCCTGAGAAAAGTGTATTTTTCACTTCTCACATTGCAGGGCCCAAAGTCAAGTTGACAGGACACAGGGAATTTTCTCAGAAAACACAAGTCTGAGATGCCCCAGACCCCCCTTTAAGCCAGACCCAGTGATCTGGCTGATGAGATGTGCATGAGAATGTCTGTATGTTGGTGGCTGCCAGTTAGGATTCTAATGAGTGAACTAAGGCTAACGCACATACAGCGAGTTCCCTGTCTCTTTGGGTCCATGGGACACAAGCATCCAGGTAGGCACTAGTTCTCTCCTCACACCTCTGCCGGTTCAGATGCCGAAGAATTTTGCTCTTCAGCTCATTCTGTTGTCAGGATCTGCACTCCTGCTTCTGTGCTTACCTCCACTTGGCAGTTTGGAGCTTCCCCAGGTGGGGAGGTAAGAAGGCTCTGGCTTACCCGAGCTGGTCCGCTTGGCAAAGACGGGAGATTGGTCATCCAAGGCCAAAATTGCTTCACAGCGTGGCCATCTCTAGCTCACCTAGGATTTAAAAAATGGATTTTCTATTGTATTTTATCATCCCCTCACAGGAGACTTTCAAGTGACTCAATTTATCTTTTGCATATTTAGCACAAAGCATTTGTAACAATTATTGGTGATCAGACAAGGGACTTGTTCTTACAAAAACTTTCCAAAATCCACTGGCTCCCTTCGGGCTAACTTCTAATCTTTTTGAAAGATGTTCCAGAGGATTAGAAAAGTCCTTATTTCCAAAGTATGATGACACGCAGGAAGTCCCAGCTCCCAAAAGCATCTTGTTCAGTTACTGGAAGAGAAAGGAATTCTAAGATCTCTCTTTGGTGGCTTTAAATGCACCAGAATGGGATGGGGACTTTATCCATTCATTTTGCAGTTGGAAATCTAGATTTTTCCAATAAATTTCTGAAGATTGCTGTGTTATTTTACATTATTTTTTAAAGCTATGCATTTCTCTTCCAGGGAGAAGAGATGCGTTACATCATGTCCAGACTGGAGCTCTAAGTATTAAGAGATATTAGAACACCTAAAAACTGCGTCAAATTCACTTGTCAGTTGATTTTAAAATGCACACTGCAAGTTTGTTTCTGTCTGTTTCTTGCTGCTTTTGTTTTAAATTGGGAATTAAGATCTTTAGACAAGCATCTATTGATTGCCCTGAGGATCAAATCCTCTCAGAACAGTGCCCAACCCGAGGTGTTCAGATAGCGTTCCATGGAATCTTCACTCCATCCCTCTGCATGCGAGCTGTAACCACACACCACTGCCTGGTATCTGGTCATGTCTAGGGCATGTCCCTTGCCCCCAATCCTGTCCACATTTAAGCTCTTTCTTAAAATCCTTTTCTTCCTGCTCTACTCTTTCTTCATAATCACATTTAAAAGCCATTTTGATGTCAGTATCTTTTTATCCCTTTACACTTTATTCTTTAAAAATCACACTATCCTCTCTGCCTCTACAGTGGGTTGTGAATGAAAAGAGGCAATTTCAGTGACTGGTGACAACCAAAAGGGCTAACTACATTTAACCCAGCTCCTACTCTAACTACTCTAACTAGCTCTGTGACCTTAAGCTCCTATTCTTCAACTTCCTTATGGTAAAACACAGGCAGGACCTCACTGGATTGTTAGACTGAAGAGAAAATGAGGTGATAAGAGCAAAGTGCTTTAACCCTGGGTCTGGAGCAATGGTACAGTGGGGAGGGCATTTGTCTTGCTGAGTTTGATCCCCAGCAGCCCATATGGTCCCCTGCGCACCCCGAATTCCTGAGATCAGAGCCAGAAGCAGCCCATGAGCATTGCTGGGTATGAACCAAAAGGCAAATAAATAAGTAAATAAAGTGCTTAACCCAACACTTGTCATAAAGTTGTCTGAAAGTGCATGATTTTTTATTGTTATTGGTGGTTGATTTTTAATTTAATTTGGCCCCGTTTGACTGTGCTTAGGGCTTACTCCTGACTCTGTGCTCAGGAAACACTCCTGGTGGGGCTTCAAGGACCATTCGGGGTGCCAGGATCAAACCTGGGTGAGTTGTGTGCAAGGCAAGTGCCCTACTTGCTATACTATCACTTGGGCACCTAAAAGTGCAAGAGTTTTCTTAAAAATATGTGTGATGCTGACCTTCACAGCTTCCGGCAGATTTTCTTTTGCCTCTGAAATCCACAGAGATGAAGTTACTCATGCCTCTTAGTGAAAGTCCTATTTTTAATGGTGGCTTGCGTAGGTCCAGGGACACAAGAGCCCACGTGGGAGATCATCAACCAACCTGGTGACACCCAGAGGTGTCAGATGCCATCAGATCTGCTGAGCGTAGTGACGGGCATGGACACTTTGTCCAGGTGTCTCACAGGACATGCTGCTCACCTCTCCAAGCTTCGGCTTCACTCAAGAAGTGATTTCCATCAATCTCTGTGGAGACTTAGTCCCCCCAACACATCAAGAGTCCAGTGGTAAGAGGAAGACCCACCCCAAGAGAAAGGAGTGAGCTCTTTTGTCTATAGGGTCAACAGGATCCTTTATTGTTATTTTTTGAGTATGTACCTGAAGTCCATACATTTTTATATGATATTTATCAGAGATATCTTTAGTGATACCCTGTGAGGACCTGGGGGAGGAGAAGAGTCAGTATACCCATGTCAGTGGTAGTTGATGTTGAGGGAATGGCTTTCTAAGATGCATATTTGACAAAATGACATTCGGGATTTTCTATCCAACCCAAGGTTTTGAAAGGTGTGGCAATGACTGTGCATGACAACTCAAAAACAACTTAGGAGAAATGCCCCCAAACATCAGAGAAGGCAGACTGAGTCCTTTCCGGCTTCAGGACTTGACTATGCATGGCCCTTGCTTCTCCTGCTGCCATTCCCGCTCCAGAAACAGTTCCCCCTCTCTTGGCATCTCCAGTGATTTCCAACTCACCCCGTGGCTCCACTTTCTGAGTCTCCACTCACGCCTTCTGCAATCAGGACTGAATCATAGATTGAAGTTTGCTCTCCCGGGTGGTCAAGCATGAGACTAATGACACCACGTGAGGAAAATAAGCACATGCCTTGTTTTTGCAAAGAAAAATGAGAAAATATAAATAAAATGCATGAATATTTTATTAACAACCATTAAGATCTACCAGAATAGACTATATTATAGTAGTAATAAAAGTGATCACAATGTTATTGCAACAATAAAAGCAATTGCTCTCATACATTGTGGGTGTTCTCCATGGCGGACACTGTGTTGGCTACTGTATAAGCAACTTGCGTTCACAGAAGGCAGCTTTCCTCTCTGTGTCACCTACTTCTGTAGAGGAGCTTTAGATTTCCTCTTCCCCTCTTTACTTCAGTAGAACCCAGCACAGTTAAGCCCCTTGACTACAGCCAGGGGCCAGACAAGCCACTGGTATTACCAGATCCACTCGCCAAATTCCACGACGCTTTGTTTCCTGTGTCAACATGACTATATCGCAGGAAGCCCCAATATTTGGCGAAACACTTTTTCTGGGTGTGTCCCTGAGGACGGTTCCAGATGAAATGAGAATTTGAGTAAGTGGACGTCCGGAAGCAGATGGTCTTACCCAATGTGGGGGATCATCAGCCAATCTGTTGAGGGCCCGGTAGAACATAAAGGCAGGAGAAGGGAGGAATCAGTCTCTTCATGCCTGACTGCTAATATTCTCTGGCCCTCAGCACTCTGCACTCTCGGGAGGCCTTCAGATGCTCTGAGTTATACCCCTGGCTTTCCTGGGTCTCCAGCTTGCAGGGCAGATCATGGGACTTCGCTTCCATAATAGCATGAGTCAAATCTGCATAATAAATCTCTTCTCTTGCATGCAATGGAACCTTCTCTGGGGACCCCTGGCTAACTAGCACAGATGCTAAAATGGGAAGTAAACGGCAGGCAGCGTGGAGCACTGCCCCCACTGCATTTTGCTAGCAAAGGTGTTTTCCTGGAAAAGAGTGTTGGGGAAAATGGATTCCAAGGCAAGTGCTGGGTGTGGAAGGACCTTCTGGCGACTCTACTAAAAAGCCTAGTGATGCCGGGTTCCTAGACACCAGGCAAAGTCAGTGTCATAGTCCTTGCTTATCTGCTGTCACTTGGAAGCCTATCAAGCTTGGCTCTGCAGACCTCCCAGTGGTTCTGCAAGATGTTCAATTGCTTTTCTCAGGTTATCATAGTATTTAATCATGGCAAAAAAAGACACACAACATAAAATTGACCATCTCAGGACGGGAGAGATAATAAAAGAGCTGTGAGGTGCTTGTTTGCATGTAGAGGAACCTAGATGAAATCCCTGGCACACAGTGTGGTCCCCAATCACAATCAGAAGTTACTCTTGAGCACAAAGTGAGAAATATCCTCTGAGCATCACCCGTAATCCCACAATCCCCCACCTGATCATCTTAACCAGTCTCATATACAGTTTAATGTCACCTTCATCTGTAAACCACCAACCATCTTCAAAACCCTTTTTGCAAAACTCAAACTCTGTCCCCACTAAACTAATCTGCTGCTAGAATGGAGATAATTCTCAATGGGCTAAATGTAGGCTCACATATAGGAAGTCTGGATTGATGTTTGGTACCACATCTTCCGTTAAACACCAGTGGGAATGACCCCAGAGCATTTCTGGACCTAAGAGCCTGGGCCATCACTGGTGGAAGGCGGTGAACACTCCAGTACTGAGTCTAGTGTTAGAATGATTTATTTGTGAAAGTATGATTAATGTTATTGTCAATCTTGGTACCTCAATAAAAGTGATTTTTAAAAAATATCCTAATCCAGGGTCCTTCTTCCCAAAGACTGATACCCCATTGTCCACCATTACCCACTAGACTTCATTTACTTCTCATGTATCCACTGACTACATTTCACTGTCTAACACGAGTGCCATGCTCAAGAAGACACATTGGAGAACATTTATGACTGTTATCTTTATGAGTCAATATGAAGGAGTTACAGAAGGTCTCATTGTTGGTGCACACATTATTTTGGAAGTTCCCGAGAGTGTTTCTGGATGAAATTAATGTCTACATTGGTAGACTGGCAAAAGGAGATTACCCTACCTAATGTGGGTGGGTCTTACTCAATCAGTTGGAGGCCCAAATAGAAATAAATGGCTACTCACTAAAAGTGAGAGATATTTCCTCCTGTCATTGGGTGGGGATATTAGCTTGTTCCACCTTTGTATCGGGAAGTAGCAGCAGTTCTTTCTGGTTTTCAAACCTGCTGGCCATCACACAGGAAATACGGTCTAATTGCCAACATTGGTTACTGGGACCCTATTTCCAACACTCCCATATTCTGAGATGCTGGAGCACAGGATTTCAATGCAGCGACTTTCATGAGACCCAATTCCACCCAAACTCCCTGGTGAGTAATGTTTTATTCACTCGGGAGCAACAGGCCATACCCGAAATGCTCAAGGGCTTTTCCTGGCTCATGTACCTCTATGTTCAGACGACAGCTGGGCCTCCAGCTCTTCCAGGACTCTGGTTTTAGACTCCCCCCTGCATATCTTGGGGTGCACCTGCTTCCAGCATCTTGTGAGCTAGTAATCCTCATACATCAGGGCAATACATTACCTAACATGTTTGAGAATGTAAACATTATATTGTCTGTTAGGTCTGTGCCTTATTTCCCACATAAATATATAGTTCACATACATATGTAAGGGTGCATTTGATATATATATATATATATATATATATATGTTTGTAAGGACTTGTGCATATAGACACACACATAAAATCTATTGGCTTTGCTCCTCTATAGAACCAAGACTGACGTGGCTCCCCATTGTGTGTTCAAAGCACTGTGGTCAGCCTCTGGAGTTCTGAGGTAAAGGAACAGTGAGACAGGGAAATAAGAGTCAGGTATCTGCAAGGTTCCTCTCTTCACCACGGGGTTTTTAAGGCCCTGGCAAATATCTCTTCTCAACCATTCTTGGCTTGACAGATTGGCAACTTAGAATTGCCACAGCCAAGAACTTCCAACAAGGGCCCACGGCCACAGAACTTGACTGTCCATCTCACTGTTTTTGAGACAGGAAGTCTGGGCCCCAGGCATGAGCAAGGCCAGGAGGGAGGAAGAATCCAATTCCCACCAACTCCTAGGGATTTGCTGCCCACTTGAGCATTCAGAGTTAAGTTTCCGGCCCTGCCTCATCTTCATGAGACCTTTCCCCTACACCCTTGGTGTCCAGATTTCTCCCTTTGTCAAGGCTGCCCAATAATTGGATAAAGACCAACATAGTCTGACTCATCTTGACTTAACTAATGACATCTGCAAGGACCCTTCTTCCAACACTCCCACATTCCATGGTGCTGAAGACAGAACTTTGATATACAGATTTGCAGGAGATCCAGTTCCATCCACAACTCCTTGATGAGTAATAGTTTACCTACTGGGATGAGTACTAACCACACCTGGTGGTGCTTACGGTTTATTCCTGCCTCTGCGCTCACGGGTCACTAACGGTTGTGTGGAGGGAGACACACGCAGTACTGGGGATTGACTTAGTCTTGGTCACATGCAGGGCAGGTGCCTTAACCCTGGTATTCCGGTATTATTTCTCTCACCCCTTGATATCTTTGAGTAAAGGACTCTCAGATCTCTAGGCAAACTCAAGCCTACTGGCCGTTAGGATATGAATCACCTCCCTACCAATCCCCCACACAACCTCAACCAGGCCTGGAAGTTACACACGTTATTTCCCCCCCACCACCACCTTTTCCTGGACTCAGGGGTGGACACAAGACTGCACATTCATTATTGATAGAGGCCCAGCTTGCCTGCTCAAAGGCTCTGCGTCTGTATGTGTGACCGTGAGTGCGTGTGTGCATGCCTATGTGTGTCTGGGAAAAAGACAGACAATAGGTGTGGGCCAGGATGGCACCTCCAGCTGCTGGGGACTTGGCTCTCAGAAAGAACATTTGCTATATCTTTCTATCCTGGGGCCCTGCGGCAGTGGCTGTGAAGCTGTAGAAGGTGGGGATGGCTTTGAACTCAAGGGAATACATACAAAACGACTAGTGTTCCAGCCCGTAGTTACCTGCCTTCAAAGGCCCAGTTCAGCCATGTCCTTCACAGCCCGGGCTCAACCCCGTATCACCTTCACACAGCAGGTAGCTCCAAGCCTGCACAGTCTCTCTTGCCTCTCCCAACCCACCCCCCTCCTCCCCCGTTAATGCTTGCGGGTCCTCCTGGAAGACTCAACCACTTACAGTTGTCGAGTGATTAAATATTTATAATCAGGGCAATGAGTGAGGTGTTGAATAATAAATGCTAAGGTTGAAGCGGCCTTAGATAATTTCTGCACAATTCTTCATCCATGGCCTCTTTGATTCGTAGGCAAAAAAAAAAAATCCTTTAATTAACTTTTTTTCGGGTGCAGCTGTGATAGTCGATAGGACTTTATTATCGTTTTGTTCATGAACCGCTGCCCTGCCATGGGGCTTACTCTGCTGTGAGCCCCCCAGCCCCCGGGTTTAAAGATGCAGCATGATGAAACAGCTCTTCCTCACTGGTTTCTGAACACTCAGGGGAATACTTTTTTTTTTTTTTCCTGAGCTCAGATCCCTGGACTGCAGATCTACTCCAGTCAGTATGGGAAGTACAAGTAAGTTTTTGAGGTTTACTAAGAATATGAATATCGCTTCCTCTGCACGGGCCTCCACCTGCTTAGATGCCAACGTTTTACTCAGCACCGTAAGGAGATCTCACTGCAAGGCAGGCTGGAATCTGCAGGCATGACTCGGATGTTTGCCTGGAGAAAGCTGAGACACGAAATGATGGAGCAATTTGTCGACGACATGGCACTGGGAGGGGTGGGGTCCCAGACGAGCACCCTTCCAAGGAAGTGGGCGAGGAAATGGATCTCAACTGGGGCTTTTCCTAAAGAGTAGCTCAGTGCAGGTGGAAAGAGATGCCCAAGCCCCGAGCAGAAAGAGAGGAGTTCGGGGGTGAAGGTAAATGGGGTAATGGTGTCTGCCTGGATGAGCAAGCAGGCAAGATGGATCTGGGCAGACTCCCCCTCAGAGACGACGTGGGATCAAGAATGTGAGGAAGCCTGAGGATAAGTTTGGAGACCAACCAACTCTCTTATCTTCCGAAGGCTCCCATCTGTCCCTGGAAACACTTGCAGAAAGCGGTAAGCGGATCACTTCATCCTGGTGAACCATCACCTTGAAGCCCCATTGGTCATCCGCAAGCACTGAGGCAATGGCTTTGGGGAAGGGTGCTCATGTGGACCAGGACGTTTTCTAACCTGCTGCAAATGGATTGCTTGTGCTACCCAGATGCAGGTTTGGAACTCTAGTTTCCAGCGGGCTAGTGCTAGGAGGTGGAGTAGGAGGTCACGAGGGTGGCCAGCCCATCACAATAAGGATGCATATCCTTAGAGAGGACCCCAGTGCACGTCAGGCGTGGTGCCTGGTGAGGGCCCAGTAAGAAGACAGGCATCCGTGGCCCATGACGTGTGCTCCAGCTGCACTCACGCTGCATCTCCATCCTCTGCCAGCCCCTGGCACGGAGAGAAAGAAATGCTGTGCTCGTGACACCCCGTGGCATGTTGCTCTGGCTGACTAAGACATACACCCGACTCTAGAGTGATACTACGAGAAAGAAATACTCTTCTCTAGTGTAAAAGCAGATTAAATTCATAACTGGAGCCAAAGACGTGGGCACAGAGATTTCGAAGTCTGCTTGGGTGTTGCTTCTGATTGAAGATGTCACTTTTTTGCCATGGCATGATTGATCAAGTAGAGCCAGGTGTCACCATTTATAAATGGGTCCCTCACCTGCCATCAGCCATATTTGCATCAGGTTTTCAACCCTTATGCTCTCTCCTCTGTGGCCCATCTCCCGTCAGAAACACAGGCACATCTTCGGGGAAGTTGTAATAAGTCTCGGGTAATTGATGGGGGGAAGGAGGTAGCATGGTGGTGGTGGTGGTGGTGTGTGTGTGTGGGGGGGTTGTTGTGACAGTGTGACATAAATTCTTTGCTGACTCTACAGCCTCCATATTTGACTTGTTCTTTAGAAAGAGGAGTCAATTCCTTTGGGATTTGCAAAAATTCATTTCCTCCAGCATCCTGGACGCAGAATATTTAAAAATATCATATTTTTGAAAACAGTTTTCTTTATTTATTGGTTTGGGGGCCATACCTGGTGGTGCTTAGGAGTTAATTCCTGGTAGGGGACTTGAACTGTGTGGGTACCAGGCATTGAATCCAGGGCAGCCTACCTGTTGCACTATCTCTCCAGCCCCACAAAGTCCGATTTTTTAAAGAATAATTTTCCAGGCAGAGAGAAATCACTTCTAGTTCACATGCTAAATTGTGAATTGATACAATTCATATGGTAAAGTTCACATAAAACTTAAATTCACTTGTGAATGATTGCTATCAAATGACTGTGCAAAGTGTTTTCATAGAATATTCTTCATACCAGGATTTAATTTCTCCACCAAATTTTATAGGTGAGAAACTCTGATCCCAGAATTAGCTAATGGCCATGCCCAGGGTCACCAAGATAGAAATGTAAAAAAAACCTGGTTTCTTTCCTATATGGAGAAATCCCTCTACTGAGGAGGCGTTTAGGTGAACCGATGGTAGCAGTGTCAATAACATGCTTTAAAAGAAAAAACACACATAAGTTCAGGTTTTGAAATTCCTATTTATATGTATCAGGGTGTTACTAAACTTTTTCTGCAGAATATTAGCTTCAAGATGAATTTATGGAGAAAAGGAAGAGTTCTCTTCAAACAAGCTTGAGAAATGATGACTCAGCCAAAGTGAAATTCTCTGCGGTTGGCATTCAGAACACTTTTGAAATACTCATGTACAATGGAGATTTCCAAGTTCAGTTTTAGTGTCAATGTATTTAATAAATATGTGATCTATGTAGAACCGTAATGGGATAAAAATTTTAACCACAGGGCCGAGGGAGGTGTCATAGCAGGTAGGGCGATTGCTTTGTATGCAGCCAATCTGGTTTTGATCCCTGACACTCCACACAGTCCCTCTGATCTATATCAGAAGTGATTCTTTAGTCAGGAGTAACCCCTGAGTATACGTGTGGCCCCAACATGCACACACACAAAAAATTGTCTTCTGCAGACTCACCTCCCTGCTACACACAGAAGTTTCTAAAAAACAAAAGAGCACGGGACAGTTACGCTTCTCCATAGCAGTAGCAAGGACACAAATTCCTGCAGAACTCAGAAGAAGAAGCAGAAGAAGCAGCAGTTAGGGGCTGTTAGAATTGTAACCCAACACAAAAGAGATAGCACTGTCCACTAGTGGGGCACTGAGCACAAAACCACAGAGAAAACGCACTAGGTAGCACATGAATTTGATAGCAATATACCTGTGACCTATAATTGTTTTTTAAGCACAAAGTAGGGGGAGCGATTCCTGGGCAGAAGCATTGCCAAGCAGAGGGACGAACCGGCTATGGCCAGCGCAGGGAAGACCTATGAGATGAACCGTACCAAGAACCGTACCCCTGCCGGGGACCCCAGTGGTGAGAAAAGATCATTGTCGCCTGCCCCACTACTGATAACTGGAAGCTCCCGGGGTCCACCTAAGGCCAAGAAGGCTGGGACTCAGAAGGGAACACAAACATCCCAACCCAGCCTGTCCAGCCGGCTCTGCCGGGTGCAGCTCTCGAGGGTGAAAAATCTGTGCCGTGTGGTGCTGAGTGTGGATGAGACGGCAACAGTGAGCAGATGCGAGGATGAGGGGAGAACGGAGGGTGAGGACAGGTGGGCCCGGGTGATGAGCGGGCACAGACGTTCAAAGCGGAGCCGGACTGCCTCATCGGTAGCCGCGTGACCCCCTTGATCAGAAGCTCCCTCACACTGGGCGCTTGGGGGCTGAGAACTGGCTGCAGTCCTTAATCAACCCCAAGCGTCAGCGCCTGGGAGATCAAGACCCGGGTCAGGGCAGCAGCTTGCTGGGCAGCAGCCAGACCTTTCGAACACAGTTGCAAACCACCCCTTGGGGATTCGCGAGGCTCGTTCTGGGCCCTGGGGGTCCAGGCCGGGACCCACACAGCCAGCGCACAGGCAGGAGGAGTTTTGAGGTTAGCACGGTCTCTGCTCTATCCGCTTCCCAACGAGGGAAAGAGAGTAAATTGTGAAGTCACGGAAGGCTGCGGAGATTTATCACCAGTTGCCAGCGCTGGCTGATGGGTTCAAGACGGCCTGATCCTAGCAGAGGCCACTGCTGAGCGTTAAGCAGGAAGTCCAGGAAGGTCGGATATGTGCGGGGCAGCTGCCGGCACCAGGTAAGGATGAAAAATGCCTCTCGGGGAGATTAATCCTTCCTGTAGTCCACTGTTGGAGTCATAAAAGGTTTATGATTCATTTCTTCCCTGATAATGGAGGAGACAATTAGTAATGACGGGATTTATGGTATTTGTTGTGTTAACTCAACCAATAAAGTACCCAGCACAATTGCACTGGGAAGCACCCTGCTTGTTGAATAATGGGACAAAAGCTTTAAAATAAACAGAAGGTGGCTGCACCCAGCGGTGTCCATACGTTTCCAGGCGGGACCACCAGAACATCTGAGATGGGAAGGTGCAGAGATCCTTTGCCCTTGTCCTTCGTTCCAGAATGAATTCGAAGGCACCGGGCCCCCACCCGAGGCTGCTTCTTGGCATTCCTTCACGTCCTTAGCTGCCCCTTCTCCTCCACGGCAGCGGGGAGCTTCCCCAGTGTCACCAGCACTGGTGCCATGCTTGCATCGATGCAGCTCTTCTCTTTGGCCGTTGCTCAGCTGGCCCTCTGGGTTTCTCTATCGCCTTCACACAGAGCACGGAGGAAGTCACCGCACTGTCCTAAGTAAGGCAGTGAGGGGTAAGTGGAGGCAGGAAGGGGAAGTTAGGACATTCGAATGGAGGCCTTAAAAAGAATACAGGTTTGGGGTTGGAGCCATAGCACAGCGGGTAGGGCATTTGCCTTGCATGCGGCTGACCCGGGTTCGATTCCCAGCATCCCATATTGTCCCCTGAGCACCGCCAGGGGTAGTTCTTGAGTTCAGAGCCAGGAGTAACCCCCATGCATTGGCAGGTGTGACCCAAAAAGCAAAAAAAAAAAAAAGAATACAGGTTCACTATCTTCTAAAACCTCCAATGTATGGGATGGAGTACAGGGGGTACTGTGAAGTGGGTAAGGTGCTTGTATGGCACAGGTTCAATTCCTGGAACCATATAGGGTTCCCCGAACCCTACCAGGAATGATTTCTGAGTGCAGATCCAGGTGTGATCCCCGACCCCCTAAAAAACAAAAACAAAAACTATATGCTCAATATGAATTGATGCTTAAGTTCAATGAGGATGATGAAGAACATGAAATAGACAAAGCAAACTCTACATGCTCGACGACAAAATCACTCAGGGATTGTCGTGACTACCAAGCCACTTTAAAATTAGAAGCTAAGAGGTTGGAGAGATAATTCAGGGCTCAGGTGCTTGTCTTGCGCACAGCTGACTCAGGTTCCTTCTTTGTCACTGCATAGGGCCTCCCCAGCATTGCCAGGAGTAATTCCTGAGCACTGAGCCAGGAGTAAGCCCTGAGCACATCTGTGTATGCCCACAACTCACCCCCTCAAAACAAAACCAAAAATAAATAGATAAAATAAAAGCTAAGAGTATAGTAATACAAATTCCTCCAAATTATACTAAATGGCCAACACATCTGGTCAAAACCAATACTAGCTATGGATAAACATGAAATAAAATTAGATGCCTAATCTTTACATCTTCAGTATCATCATCCTCATCATCATCCAGTTGATTGTCTCCATTTGTTCTAGCCCTGAGATTTTAGAAGCCTCTCTTCACTTGTCCTTTCCAATGGTGCCACATTGGAGGCTCTTTCAGGGTCAGGGGAATGAGACTAATCATTGTTATTGGTTTTGGCATATGAATACACCATGGGGAGTTTGCGAGGCTCTCCCATGTGGGCAGGAAACTCTCAGTAGATTGCCAGGTTCTCCCAGAGGGAGAACTAGGCTATAAGATGTCACGTGCTTCCGGGAGCTTGGTTTTATAGTCTCTAAATGTTGGCCGTTGGTGGGATTACATGGCACGGGAGGCAGAGGGCAGTCCCTGGGTGTGACCCCCTAGTTACTGGAAAATGGGGAATATGGGCAGAAGAGGCCCAGTCCCAATCCGAGCAGGCTTGGAGGTCTCAACCCTGGGTCCCACACACCGGGGTCCCTCTGCCAGTACTTTCATGCGTGAGGCTCATCCAAACATGTGGAGAGGGGCCTTGAGCATGGCTGTGGCTAGGCTCTGGAGGTCTTTAGCCATGGGAGTGCTGCTCGGGGTGGGGAGGGAAGCTGGAGCCCACCCCCTCTCAGGGGCCTCTGGGAAGACAGCCAGGCGTGGGGGCAAGAGACTCTCTGTAGATGTAGACATCTACAGTATAGTGGATCTAATAAATATTTGTGGAATAAATGGAAAAAAATAGAAAACTAAAATTTGGTATTAAGATAGTAATACTGAATCTGAGCTTAATTAGCATTCATATTGTAAGATATTACTTAAATAAAGTGTCAGAACTTCAGTTCGTTTGGTATCTGACTGCACCCCATCTTCTTTTTACAACTTTAGTTACAAACTAAAGTTGGTCTTCATTTTAAGTCTCATCTGTTTCAAATTTGTCAAAAGGCTCAAAACAATCCAATGAAGACTCAAAACAATCCGAGAGAGGAGAAAAAAGTGACCTGGCATAGAATGTATCTGTTTTGCGTACTTCCAAGCAAGATGGCAATTGAAATTCACTGTTTCCTGACTAAAACCTTTAACATGTTCTCAAGATGGCATTTAAAAAATGTTTTGAGACATTTGTAAGAACACTTTATTGGTGAGACAGTTGAACAAAATAATTTAGTGGGAGAGGTTGGGTGAACCCAGTTGCTAGCTATGGACTCCAGTACCCTGACATTATGGGGAAGCCTTTGTAGTGTCCCTGTGTGGGGAAGGTCACCTGAACACAGATAACTCCTCATTTCCATCCCAGTATTGAGATGCCACAGGCCTTGGTGAGCCCATGGTTTCAGCATTGTCTGTTTCTCTCCCGAAACCCAAGTGAAAAATATAAACTAAATCTAGACTCAAGTAGCTTTTCCAAGGTCAAACCATCAGGAACACCCTTTGGGCAGATGTACTTCTGCCCTCCTTAATCCTAGAGATTCCATATTGTTCAAAGTCAAACTCAAGTTTTCCTTTGGACAGTTGGAGCACTATTGGTTTAAAAGTAAAAACTATGACCACTATTTTAAAAAATGCAAGAGGATGGGATGAAGGCCATCAGAGTGGAACTTGTTCTGATTTATCGCATGTCAAACTGACCCAAGATGATGGTGAAATATTCCACACACTGATTTACATTGCTGGTGATTGCTGGAGAGCTGTTTAAGCAATCATCTTCCACTGGTCTTAGTTCAGGCCCTCTGAGGCCCATGAACTTGGCTGTTAACATCATTATTCACTAACCATGGCCTGTAGGCTAAGTCATGTTGAGCAACAGAGAGACACATTAACAAAAAGAGAACAAAAGTATCTATCAAAAAGCTACGGTTTGTTCAGGACCAAAATATTAATAAAATATTGATCTCTTAGCAGGTTGTTGCCCATATGTAGTTCCAAGAAAGTAGCATTGGACTTAAGTTCTGAAGACTGAGGTTTTGCAGAAAGAGGCTTTATTGGAGTGGGAGCAACAGCGCAGTGGGTAGGGCATTTGCCTTGCATGCAACTGTCCAGGTTCCATCCCTAGCATCCCACATGGTCCTCCAAATACCACCGGGAGTAAATCCTGAGTGTAGAGCCAAGTGTAACCCCTGAGTATCGCTGGGTTCTTGACTTTGAGAACCGGAGATCTTGACTTTGAGTCTACCTCAGCTGACTCATCCCTACACAAAGACAACAATGTACCTTCCCTTTCTTTGTTTGGCACACAAGGGAAAATCATCCTGTGAATGAAATCATTTTCATCACTTAATGTCCATGAGTAGCATTCAAATTTCCAATGTAGTATTCCTGGGAGGAAATGAAGACGGCAGAGAAAAGTTCAAACTTGAGCACCAGTTCAGTCAACAAAACTTGAAGACCATTGGAGTAATCACAAATTAAACCCTTTATGCCAAGCTCCATAGCAGAACTACATGGAACCTTGATGTTTACTCAGCTGTGTGGCAAAGCCATTAGTATCTCTCCATGTATAAGCCAGAGCAGGGACAGTCCTGATGCTCAGAGCCAGGATGACAAGCAAAGTGGACACCACAAGCGCCAAAGTATGAGAAATCGTCAGTGCATCTTTGTGGTTCTTGTCACGCTTTTGGTAGGTAGAGGTTACAAGACCGAGAACATTAAGGGTATTATTCTGGCTTTTCCAAGTCTCTATCCCAGTGAGTAGCAAATTCATGTTTCAGTCCAGATTTTCTGTCTTCAGTGGTGGTCTGACCCAGTTATCTCCAGGACCCAGGCTTGTGGGGTTGCTCAGACAGTTGTGTGCTGGTCCTGTGGCATGCCTATCCACTGGCACAAACTCAGTTCCACCCGGTACAACTGTCTTAAACTCATATTTGTCTCTAACAGAGCACACGAGGGTAAATTTTTATTAAAGGTGTTTTCCAGCAACTAAGACCATGAAAGGTGAAGTTAGGGGGATTAGTTTGAATCCATTTTTTGCTCTTTTTCATGTTTTTTTTTACCCTCAAGGTAGTTATTTGATTTCAAGGTGCTTAACTAGCTCCCTTTAAAACAATGGTTAGGAAGCATGGGATGTGAAGGGGAGGGCATCCTTGCTCATTGGTAATGCACAATAGCCTGGAAGGTCCTCTGAGAGTTAAAAATAGAACCAGCCTATGATCCAGCTAGCAGCGCCTTTGTTTTGTTGTGGTGGTTTGGTTTTGGAGCCACACCCGGTGGTGCTCAGAGCTTACTCCTGGCTCTGCAGTCAGGAGTTACTCCTTGCAAGCTCAGGGGACCATAGGAAGTACCTAGGATCCAACCTGGGCCAGCCTCATGCAAAGTAAACACCCTATCTGATGTACTATCTTTTGGGGTCTTGTCAGCAAACAGCATGTTTGAGCATCTTTAACTGAAGGGAATGAAATTGCTTTCTTGGAAATATAACTGCACGCTGTGTTCATTGCTGCTATGTTCACAAGGACTCCAAAACAGTAACAACCTAAATGTTTATAGGTGGATGAACAGATCAGGAAAAAAAAACAATAGCACCCATAGGTGATGGAATATTATTCAGCCACAAAAAGGAAGAAAAAAGTAAGCAAGTTCTGCCATTTTCCGTGGAGAGCACCATGCTCAATGAAATATGTCAAACTGAAGCAGGACAAATATTGCTTCATTCCACTTACATGTGCAAACTTTTTAAATAAAAAAATCAAACTTATTGACAAAAGAATGAAAGAATTAATGGATAAATAAGTGGGTGCCTGACCTAGGAGAGAGAGGGAGTAGAGAAAACAGGTGAAGGTGGCCAAAGGCCTCCCAGAACACAAGCTGGCATGGAGCGGGCTTAGCTAGCTCCTAGCCCCATGTGAGTCCTCAACAATATCACAGAAGTTTAATCATCTACTATGAGTGACAGCTTGCATAGGGTGCTGCACTTCTCTCCTCTACCTCCTCGGAGACTTACTGAGAATCAAACGCCCCCTTTGCCTTTCCACAAGAGCCCCTGGGCTGGTTCCATGAATCTGTGCTTTTCTCCCTGTCCACGGGAGGAAACACAGGAGCTCGGTGAAGTGTCCCTTCCCAAATAGCCTGAACCGGAAATGGGTTTGTCTGGCTGTACACGTCGGTCCCAGAGCTGCGTTAAGCCAACGTGGTCCTAGGGGGGTGGGGAGTGGGTTGGGGATTGAGGAACCACCTATCACTGGCCTCTGTGCCTACCTCCGACAGCCCATTGGTGGGATGGGGTCCACGGTCCAAGCAAGCGTGTTTGAGTCACGGGTATCATCCTAGTACCTAGCCGGTTGCCAGCAAGGCCAGAACAGGGGAGCAGGACGGAGCTAAAGCCTGTGTTTCTCTCCTTTGAAATCATCACATGTTGAGATTGTGAAATTCACTGTCAGGAAAGTAACACTTTGTGCAGCCTCCAGCAGCCCGAGATCCTAAAAATAGCCCTGGCAGAGCCTTCCCTGCGTGACCCCGGGCAGCGAGTGCCAACACCTCTGCTGGTGCAGGACCCATCACCGCTGGAGAAAAGCACCCCCCAACCCCCACCCCGGCTTCTCCCTCACTCCCAGGTGGGGGCCAGATGATTCAAGATCAGCCAACACGTGGGCAGAGGATCTGATAGGGGCGCCAGGAAGCCGCCGTCAGATGACCTCTTCGGACTTAGTAAAAATAGCTCTCTCCCCTGAGCCTCTTCTGGAAGCAAAGCAGGCCCAGTGATGGATTCGCATGTCGTTCTCAAAACCCAGATGAGAAAAACAGCCCCAGTGCAGGGTGTGTGTGTGTGTGTGTGTGTGTGTGTGTGTACGTTAGAGAGATAGAGAGAGGGAGAGAGAGGGAGAGAGAGTAGGCACAGTAGCAACTATGCCAGGTGGTGGCTGTGGAAAGGGGCATTTGGGATAAACCACCAAATGCCAAGTGGGTGGCGGAAATTGCTAGAACCAAGGAGCTGCTTCGGGCTGGGCATCCCTTGAACACTCCGCATTTGGGTAGACAGAGCCTGGCCCCGTAGCAAAGGTGGAAAACAAGACCCATGAGACCGACAGTGATAAACCCAAATCAAATTCTCCGGAGTCAGTGTGCAGGGGCAAAGCTCTGGGCTCTGCCCTGAGCTGCCGCCTTTGGAAACGGCCTCTGAGAGCTGCCACGGGCTGGTCCCAGGACCACAGGGTCCGGACAGAAATGCCCTTGAATTGCCACATAACTAAAGTCATCTTGGGGCCCTCCAGGCTAAGGTACATGCCCCCTCCACTCCGTGGCTCTCAGACCTTGGCTGTTACACCGATCCTTCCTCCTGCCCTTCCTGAACCTGCCTGCCCATTGGTGTCACCTGAGTGTAGGGTCTAAGTTGCCCCCAGGCATGAAGGGAATAAGTTGCTGGTACCCACCAACCTGTATCCGATGCTGGAGTTGACTCTTGAGAAATGACAAGAGGCCAAAGGAGATGCCTCCTGCCCGGGCATCCTTCATAATCCAAGAGCAGTTCGGGAGCCAGACCCTGGAGGGGGAGAAGAATGGGTCAACAAATGAAGGAAAAATCCCCCCGTGTGGGTCTGAGCAGGTAGGGCAGATTGCCTTGCATGCAACTGATACAGATTCGATCCCCGGCATCCCATATGGTTCCCCGCACACTGCCAGAAGTAATTTCTAACTGCAGAGCTAGGAGTAGCCCCTGAGCATCGCCAGGTGTGACCCCCAAAGAAAAAAATAACTCAGCTGTAGGCAAAGATGCTCTCCAGGTTTTGTGTGATTTGTGTGATGTTTCCAGCTGAGAGAAGGGACTAGAAGGGACTAGACTGGACCACAGGGAGATTCTGTCTGATTCCTCTGCAGGGAGGAGAAACAGGCTGGGTCAGGTCAGCGGGGCTGGGCCCCTTTCAATGCTTGGGGAGGCTCCCTGTCTGAGCGGAGCCATGGCTCCACAATGGACATTGGACTGTACAGAGCGCAGGCTCTCAGCCATGACCCTGTGGACCCTCTCCCCGTGGTCTCCCCATAAACATTGCCTATATCCCTGCCTATCAGCAGAGGCTCTACCTCCCTCCACCCGGAGGCTGGGCCTTGCTCATACGAAATAGCCACAGATCACAGAGTCTGTCTCTGCTATGTCGGGAGGCTGAGCTGTCCACTGCAGATGCCCCTTGAGAGAATAAGGCAGTAATTAATCCAATTAAGCAATTAGGGTTAATTAAACAATTCAGCAAGTAAGCAGAAGGGAGTCCCTGCTGATGACTGAGAAATAGACTGTCTACTTTGGGGGCCGGAGGGGGCGGCAGGCATCTAGAAATGAGAGAGACGCTGCCTCTGTGCAGTGGACGCCTACAGCGTTCTCTCGGAGCCCACCGTCCCGTGACCCACTGGAGGCAGCGTAGGGCTGAATCTCCAGGAGATTCCCCAGGCTAGGACAGATTGGGACCTTCCTTCTGCCCTTGCTGTCTAGCCCATCAGCTACTCCTCCATAGCTGCCCCCGTTTCCAGGGATACGATTTTCATCTTCAAGTCAGCACACTTGAGTTGGAATCCTAGTTCCTCTGACGTTCAGGGTCACTGTCACTGTCATTCCACTGCTCATCAATTTGCTCGAGCGGGCACCAGTAATGTCTCCATTGTGAGACTTGTCACTGTTTTTGGCTATTGAGTATGCGACGTGTAGCTTGCCAGGCTCTGCTGTGTGGGCGAGATACTCTCGACTCTACAAGAAGAGCAGAGGAATTGAACCTGGGTCGGGAGTGTGCAAGGCAAATGCCCTACCTGCTGTGCTATTGCTCCAGTCCAACAGTCAGGGTAAGATCTAAATTTATTCCAGCTAGCATTCTCCCTTTCCCTGTCTATATAGTGGCCACGAGAAGTGTATTAGAGGCGATGAAATAAGTCAGTTTATGGGAGAGGTAGCTAAGAACTGGCCACTCCCTCGTGACCAATGGGCAGAGAGTTTGGTCTCTAGGTCTCATCCTCCAATAAAGGGATGAGTCTGGAGGAATGGCCACTTCCAAACTTGTGTAAGGAATCTACATGAGAAGTTTCCCTGTGGCACCCAAATTAAGAATGTGTTAAAATGGTGATTATTTTATGGACATTGGCACCAACTTCAATGTTATCCCAATGGTCAAATTTGGGACAAAATTAACACTAACTTGTATGTCATTATGTCGTTAAGTCATTAGGTATGTAATGATAGTTATTTTAACCCAGAAGGATAAAGCAGAGTCCATGAGTTTCTACTGATGAAGTTCTTCCCTCAACAGAGAAGAAGGAGCATCTCTTCCTAATAATAGTAGCCCACCCCTCTCCCAGATCTAACGAGATTCTCCCCTCCCCCCCACGCCGAGTTGCCACCCACAGACGGCTCTTGGCTCCTGAATGGCCATGATCCCAGAGGCACACAGACCAATCTCGGAAACCAGCGGCTTTTAGGAGAAAGGCATCTGGGCTGAGCATTAAACTACAGCACCATGCCATCCCAGGTGGGGAAAGGTGTTTGTCCCTTCGCCTTTTCTCCCCAGTGACACGGTGGCTGCCACCTTTTCCTTTTCAGAGCCTATTGGACAGTCAGGTATGAGACTGCAGTGATGAGACACGTGGGGCCTCCCGGGATGGGGGGTGGAACCGGCCCCTCTCTCCACCCAGACGAGGCCCCGAGTTGCTGCCCACCAACCGCTCCTGGCTCCTGAACAGCCATGATCCCAGAGGCACACAAACAAATCTCGGAACCCAGCGGCTTTTGGCAGAAATCCCTACAGACTTATTACTAAAATATTAGAAATCCAAAATCATGATATGCTCTTCATAACCAGCAATAGAAAACACATTTTCTAATGATGCCTTTTCAGCAGGTCTGATTGTTGGGGAAAATTCCAAATAATAATGTTTGGTCTTTTGTCGAAATATTGAATGTGATCAAAGTAGAAAGAATAAAGTGGAAATCATCTGCCACACAGGCAGGGGAAGGTGTGGAATGGGGGTATACTGGGGTTCTTAGTGGTGGAAAATGTGCACTGGTGAAGGGATGGGTGTTTAACCATTGTATGACCAAGACTTAAACTGGAAAGCTTTGTATCTGTTCTCACAGTGATTCAATAAAAAATGATAATAATAATAGTAGCCCAATTTAGAAATGTGTAAAACACCAGGAAATGTATGAAGATGTCCTCTATGTATGAAGATGTCCAGAGAAACAGGTGCTTCAGCCAAGAATCATCAGACACTAAGGTCCATGGGTCAAAGAATGAGTAACAAGAAGACAACATTTACACAGTCTTGAAACTTTCTTAGATCACCAAGGTCACCAAGAAATTCTTAGATCACCAAGAAAAGTACAGGAAGTTCTGAGAATCTCAGGGTGTGGTCCCCAAGTCAAAATTAACTGAATAAATGAAATAAATGAATGAAGAGGTGTTGTTTCCCACTTGCTGGGTGTGTATACAGGAGTCATAGGTTTCTCTGTGAAGGTGTAGGGATTTATATTATTATAGTCTGTTTCAGAGTCACACCAAATGATGTTCAGAGCTAACTCTTGGCCCTCTGTTCAGAGATCTCTCCTAGAGGTACTCAGGGAACCCTGTGAGGTGCTGGGGACCAAACCAGGATTAACACATGCAAAGCAAACACCCTAGTTGCTTTACTGTCTCTCTAGACCCATGAGCGTTTTCTGGGGAACTCCCTTAAAAACAACCACGACAACAAAAACAACAGCAAGCTAAATTCTCTCAAAATACAAAGAAAGAAGTTCAACATTTTAAACGAAAGAGGAAAACAAAACTCTCTTGGCCTCTGGCATCCACAAAGGCAGTCGGTAAAGATGTGTGTCCTGATTTTGCAGAGGAGCCTTGTGGGATTTTCCCATCCTCCCTCTCCCCTTGAATACCAGCCCGGTGGCCTGGGAGGGCAGCGGGCTCAGCAGCCAGGGGACAGCAGGGGGCAGGGGGTGCAGTGCTGAGCGCTTCCACAGGCTTCAAGGTTGCTGAGGCGCAGGGCGAGCTGGATGCTGGCAAGAATGGCGCTTCTCTTTGCACAGAAAAGGACAAAGACAAAACAAAACTCGCAGCGCAAAATTGGTCCTTAGCAGCCTGTTGCTCTCGGGTCTCTAGGCTGGCCATTGTTCAGGCTGAGTGCTCAGGGCCACGGTCTGAAAGGGGACGCTCTCCCCTCACTTCTCTGGCTACTGGGTGCAGTTCACAGGCACCGTCGAAGGAAAACCCTGCAGCGGGGAAGGGGGGAGGGCACACACCTGCCAGCTGTGTGGGATGCTCTGAAGAGCCCCCTCATTCTTGGCAGGGATCAGGAGGACTTTCCGGCCACTGGGACTCAAAGGACAGGAGGTGACCTTCTTCTGGCTACGCGCAGCAGTCACCATCCACAAAGAAGCACGTACTTAGTTCTGGGATTCTGGACTCTAAGGAGGGAGTCAAAGGGACTGTGAATTTCAAGGACCATTTTAGGCTTTGGTTTCAGCAAGTTGATGGTGTCTGGAAAGCTCTCAGCATCCGTTCCAAAGTCCCTAGCGTGGGACGTGCTGGTCATTTGGGTGCCGCCTCCCCTCCCTTGAACTCGCCCTTCCTAGTGTTTGCCGAGCACCTCCTTCTGCCCAGTGCTCCAGCAGTATCTCGGGGCTAAAGCCCCCTCTTCCTAGAAATCCTCGTCAATGCTTCACTGCCACCCTGCAGAGAAGGCCCCCTCACCACCTTCTCCCTGTACTTCCTTCGGTGGGTGATGCCATCTCCCAGCTCTGTGGTTCGCCCATTGTGTAGCTGCACCCACCTCAGAGATCTGTGGAGACCAGGACCTCAGCCCACTCTATTCCCATCACCTCTGTTCCAATAGTAGTCCTGGGAAGTTTTTGAGTTTGGATTGAGAAAGCGCCTCGTGGTGGGACACACCGGAGAGAAATGATCAGTCCTGGGAGGGACACACACATATTGATCAACCATAGAGATATCTTTCCTTCTTTCTCAAATGAATAAGGGTCAAAGGATGGAGTGTTTATAGAGTTCAGTGAAAATACAATGGACTATAGAGAGATGACTAAGGGAGAGAGAGAGAGAGGAAACAGCTCTCATTTCAAGATGTCATTTTTCCTTTCCATAAACATACATGTGTTCAACTTGATTTCTCCTTTTCACTGAAGAGTTTCTAGAAGCCACAGTCTGAAATTTGATGGAATATTTTCTTGACCCAGAATGGGCGGGACGGGTGTTGTGGGTGTTCTAGATGCCCATGAACGAAGGAGGTCAAACCTCAGCATGCATGGCCTGGGCTTGTGTGTGCATTTGACTAAGTTTCCATGCTTGTTTCTAAGTTTATAGAATCATAGCTTAATGATTTTATATGTTGACATGGTTGCCAATCAGACTTTTCCTTTGAATTCCTCAATATAAACTTTCCTGACATTGTGTTGTTACAAAATTCCTTCTCTTCCAAAGAATTTTGTATGTTGTCAACTTTATTTTGTGTATAAAGCAACATAAACACACGGTCGGGTAAACAATGCTGAACAACAACAATAAACCTCAGTGGAATCAAAAGGGAGAATTTAGATGATGGCAAACAAAAGCTACCAATGGGAACAAATATACAAGCCCTCGGAAAGAGCACAACCCAGTTCACTTACAAAAAAAAAAAATGATACACTAGAACCAAGAAAGGCTTTATTAAATATTATGGAACTGAATTGCCTGAGTCAAAAAACATTCTGGAAGGAATCATTATGCCATGGAAAAGCGTTTCCTGTTCACTAAATGGGGTTGCCTTCTTCACGTGGGATGGTAGCAGAGGTCGGGAGCCGTCTGCCTGGCCCCTCTCCGAAGAGCCAGAGTATCTCGCTGCTATTAGCTCTTAGTCTTCTTCCCTCTCGATAGATGCCTTCTTCCCATCCCAGCTATCCTTCCCTTCCCTGCCTCCCCAGCACCCTCTTGTCTTCATAAGGCCCCTTTAGGTCCCCAAGGATCATTATTTATGGAATTCAGACCAGTCCCTACTTTCCGTAGCCAGACTGACTTTAGAAAAGCAAACCTATGACACTCTTCTAGAAGTAACCAAGTGGCTTCCCACCCCTAAGTAATTTTACTTTACTTTATTTTACTTTATTTTATTTTATTTTATTTTATTTTATTTTATTTTTTATTAGTGAATCACTGTGAGGTACAGTTAAAGACTTACAACTTTTCGTGCTTGTGTTTCGGTGATACAATGCTTGAGAACCCATCCCTCCACCAGTGCCCATTCTCCACCACCGATGACCCCAGTATCCCTCCCACCCCCCATCCCATCCTCCCCACCACACCCCACCTCTGTTCCAGGGCATTCCCTTTTGTTCTCTCTCTCCTTTTGGGTGTTTCAGTTTGTAATAGAGGTATTGAGTGGCCATCCTGTTTGATCTATAGTCTACTTTCAGCGAACATCTCCCATCCCCAGCGGGTCCTTGAACCACACTTTACCTGGTTTTCCCTTCTCTATCTGAGCTGGCTTTTACCACCAGCATGTGAGGCCAGCTTCCAAGCCATGGAGCCAGCCTCCTGGTACTCATCTCTACCATTCTTGGGTGTTAGACTCCCATTCTATTACTTTATATTCCACAGATAGATGAGTGCAATCTTTTTATGTCTGTTTCTCTCCTTTTGACTCATTTCACTTAGCATGATACTTTCTATGTTGATCCACTTATATGCAAAGGTCATGACTTCATCTTTTCCAACAGCTGCATAGTATTCGGTTGTGTAGATGTACCAAAGTTTCTTTAACCAGTCATCTGTTCTTGGGCACTCAGTTTTTTTTCCAAATTCTGGCTATTATAAATAGTGCTGCAATGAACATTCGAGTGCAGATGTCATTTTGACTACTTTTTTTTTGCCTCTCTGGGATATATTCCCGAGTGATATTGCTGGGTTAAATGGGAGCTCAATTTCTAATTTTTTGCGAAGCATCCATACTGTTTTCTAAAAGGGCTGAACCAGTTGGCATTCCCACTAGCAATGTAAGAGAGACCCTTTCTCCCCACAACCATGCCAACAGCGGTTGCTTTTGTTCTTTTGGATGAGTGCCTGTCTCTGTGGTGTGAGGTGGTATCTCATAGTTGTTTTGATCTGCATCTCTCTGATGATTAGCGATAAAGGGCATTTTTCACGTGCCTTTTTGCCATTCGTAATTCTTCCTTGAGAAAGTTTCTGTTCATTTCATCACCCCATTTTTTGATCGGGTTGGATGTTTTCTTCTTGCAGATTCCAACCGGTGCCTTGTACATCCTTGACATCAACCCCTTATCAGATGGGTATTGGGTGAATATCCTTTCCCATTCTGTAGATTGTCTTTGTATTTTGGTCACTGTATCTTTTGCGGTGCAGAAGCTTCTTAGTTTAATATAGTCCCATTTGTTTATCTCTGTTTCCACTTGGTTGGCCAGTGGCGTGTCATCTTTGAAGATATCGTTAGCCTCAATATCATGGAGGGTTTTGTCGACCTTGTCTTCAATGTACCTTATGGATTCTGGTCTGATGTTGAGATATTTAGTAAATTTTGATCTGATTTTTGTGCATGGTGTTAGGTTGAGGTCTAAACCCATTTCTTTGCATGTGGTTGTCCAGTTATGCCAGCACCATTTGTTAAAGAGGCTTTCTTTGCTCCACTTCACATTTCTTGCTCCCTTATCAGAGATTAGATGTTCATACATTTGGGGTTGTGTGTAGGGATATTCCACTCTGTTACATTGGTCTGTAGCTCTGTCTTTGTTCCAGTACCATGCTGTTTTTATTGTTCCCACTTTGTAGTAGAGTTTGAGGTTGAAGAGTGTGATGACTCCCATCGTTTTTTCCCCAAGAATTACTTTAGCTATTCATGGGCATCTGTTGTTCCATATGAATTTCAGGAGTGCTAGATCCATTTCTTTGAAGAATTTCGTGGGTATCCTTATAGGGATCGCATTGAATCTGTGTAGTGCTTTGGGGAGTATTACCATTTTGACAATGTTAATTCTTCCTATCCATGAGCAGGGGATATGTTTCCATTTCCTCACATCCTCTTATATTTCGTGGAGTAGCGTTTTGTAGTTTTCTTTGTAGAGGTCCTTTACCTCCTCAGTTAGGCTGATTCCGAGGTACTTGACCTTCTTAAAGAAGTGAAATAAACAATGATAAGTCCACACGTAACTGGAATTTTCTGTGCAAGTCTTTCGCTCACTTCTCAATAAATCCATTTTTATGCTAACACCTCAAGACCTTACTAGAGGTTTCCACTTTGACTTGTTGTCTGTGCCAACCCAACCGAAGTTTGCCTTCAGAGGCACCATCCTAATAAGCTGACTTCTGAGGACCCTGTTCTCTCAAAGTCCTTTATGTCACTTGCTAGCTGAACTCCCCTTGGTGACATGGAAATGTGTCTTTTTCTAAAATGATTTAGGATGCAATCCTTGTCGACTTTCAAAAGCCACAAGGCTAAGAAGGGTGGAAAGAGCCCAGGGATTGGGTAAGAGAAAGCCAGGAACCATGTCCCAAAGTCACCTTGTCATTCGATTCTGTGCAAGGTGATTGGATGGGACCAGTCGAAACCCAGGCACTAAATTGGACTTGAAAAGGGGATTTGCCTGTGTGTTTGTCCAGGAGCCGAGCCTGCACCCTGATTGACCTGACATGTCACCAGTGAGCAGCGCCTGCCCGGGGCAGAGGAGACACGCCACGGTGTTTGATATCCGATCTAATAACGAGCCCGACATTCCTCTGTTGCCCTGGGTTCATCATGCTCCATCACCCTAATCAACGCCCTCGTCCTTTGCCTGTTCAGCCGTGGCCTGGTTCCCTGACTTGAATTGCCTGGGACAGCCGCTTGTCTCGTGAGTGGCTTGTCGACTTCTATTACAGCACCTGACCTGTTTGGTACAGGACTCGGAAGACAATGCCAAGCAACACCGTTCCCAAGACCTCAGGCTGCTGATGGTGTCACCTGGGCGTCCCAGAAGGGGCCCTGAGCGAGGCTGAGCTCTACCCCTTCCCCACCCATGCACACCTCTGGACTACCCCAAAATGGAAAAGGGACCTGTTGGTCCACACTCAGGTGGTTTAATGGAGAGGAACTTCCCTCCCTCCCCCACCTCCCCACCCAACAAATTCAGACTGGGCACTAGTTCTGTGCCAGGTTTTGCCTTCACCGGTGGAGCTGTGGCATAATAATAGAACAGTGGTCCCTGCCAGTTCCATGCTCTATGTAATAAGTCAAGTGATTATATGTCACAACTGTACTTAGTTTTGTGATAATTTTATATTTCTGGTATAGGTCTGCACCCAGGGGTGCTCAGAGCCTACTCCTGTCCCTGTGCCGAGGGTCACACCAGAGATTCTTGTGGTACTGGAGATTGAACTAGGATTGGCCATGTGTAAGGAGAGCATCCTAACTCCAGTACTATCTCTTTTAACTCTGTGGTATATCTTTAAAAGGATAGTAGGGAGTATGGAGACAGACGGGACAGAAGGTGGCCCCTAGCCTGGGGTATTGGAAGATGGGTTTCTGGAAAAGAGACTCAATAACAAAGAGCTGGAGGAGAAGTTGAATGTAAGGAAATAGGTTAATGGAGATCAGGAACTCATGTACAAGTTAAGAGGGCTCAAGGAAAATTTGGGAGGGTCAGCAGTCCCAGCATGGTTGAATCAACCAGAAGAGTTTATTTTTTTTTTAACTGAATCATCAAGAGAAAAGTTACAAAGCTTTCAGGTTTAAGTCAAAGCCATACAATGATTAAACACCCATCCCTTCACCAGTGCACATGTTCCACCATCAAAAACTCCAGTATATTTCCCATTCCCTCCCACCTGTGTAGCTGGTGATTTCCACTTTACTCTCTCTTTACTTTGATTACATTCAATATTTTGACAGAAAACTCACTATTATTATTTGGAATTTACCCCAACAATCAGACCTGCTGAAAAGGCATCATTGGGTAATTTGTTTTCCATTGCTGAGAATGAAGAGCATATGAGGTCACGCAGCCACAACAGCAGCCACGCAGCTTTGGGTTTCCGGTATTTTAGTAATTAAGTCCAGAGAAATTTCTGCCAGAAGTTGCATCTCTGCAAGCTTGTACCTCTATCTAGTGGGCTTTAAATGATGGCGGTCACCACACCAGCGCTGCGGAAAAGAAAGGCCAAGGGACAAAAACCTTTCCCCTCCTGGGGGGCCATCGGGCCGTAGCTTAGTTCACAGACTAAAGCATTTCTGCAAGAAGCCACTGGGTTCCGAAATTAGTTAGTGGGCCTCTGGGATCATGGTTGTACTGGGTTCCGAAATTAGTTAGTGGGCCTCTGGGATCATGGTTGTTCAGGAACAGAACAGAACATTTGTGTGGGGGCGCTCAGGGTCTCGTCTCTCAAGCAGAAGAGTTTTTGAGTAGAACGTGGCATGATCAGAATGGTCCCTGAGGGGAGCAGGAGGGCTGCTCCACGGCTTAGAAACTGGCCTCAGGTGCTAGAGGAAAAGGCATCTCAGATAGAGAAAGAGACACCAAGTAGAGGATGTTGGGAGGACCCATTCGGGTTGAAAGATGCATGCCAAAAGTAGACTATAGACCGAACATGATGGCCACTCAATACCTCTATTGCAAACCACAACACCCAAAAAGAGAGAGGGAGCAAAAGGGAATGCCCTGCCACGGAGGCGGGGCGGGGTGGACCGGATGGGGTGGTGGCGGTGGGAGGGATGCATTGGTGGTGGAAAATTGGCATTGGTGGAGGGATGGGTACTCGATCATTGTATGACTGAAACGCAAGCATAGAGCTTACAAGAGTTTGTAAGCCTGTAACTGTACCTCACAGTGATTCACTAAAAGAAAGAAAGAAAGAAAGAAAGAAAGAAAGAAAGAAAGAAAGAAAGAAAGAAAGAAAGAAAGAAAGAAAGAAAGAAAGAAAGAAAGAAAGAAAGAAAGAAAGAAAGAAAGAAAGAAAGAAAGAAAGAGAAAGAGAGAGAGAGAAAGAAAGAGAGAGAGAGAAAGAGAGAAAGAAAGAAAGAGAGAAAGAAAGAGAGAAAGAAAGAAAGAAAGAAAGAAAGAAAGAAAGAAAGAAAGAAAGAAAGAAAGAAAGAAAGAAAGAAAGAAAGAAAGAAAGAAAGAAAGAAAGAAAGAAAGAAAGAAAGAAAGAAAGAAAGAAAGCTTAAAAAAATGGTCCTTGAGGTATCTTTGGCAACCATAGAGAATGTGTGTGTTGTTGCTGCTTTTAGTTGGGAAGGGCAAGTGTGCTTGTTCCTCTTTTTAACTTTATCAGTTCACCAACTCTCCTTCATCAGGTAGAGCCAATCACTGCCCAAGGCAGATCCCATCTCCCCTCCACAGGTATGTTCCAAAGCTCCTTTAGAAATTCTCATTGAAATGCAACCACTAATAATTCCCAAACTCCTCCACACGGAGCCTCCAAACTGGAGAACAAAGCACACAGCAGCTCTGTCCTGAGCTAGAGGAACTCCCTCTCCTCCCTAGAGAGGTCCTTAGGTGTGGCTCAAGGCCGGAGCACCAAGCAGAGGAGTTGGCTTGGCTGACTCTGTGTTTGTACAAAAGCCTGCAGAGATTCTGAAGTCCTGCAACAGGGCATGTACTGGTGAGATCCTCAAAGCCCTCCCCTACCTCCCCGACTCCCCACCTCCCTCCAACACACACCCCACCATCACCACCACTCCTGGTTGTCTTAACGTTGCCAGGTACAGGGAGGCCTGGTGACTATGGTGCAGGGAGTGACTGGAGGCTGTGACCCTGGGGGTGAGAGCTCTGTCGAAGGGGCTGTGGGTCACCGTGTGAGCAGAAGCCATTGGGAAGCAGCTAATAAACCCTCAAGGGCACAGCCAGAGCACCAGAAATGGACAAACTGAACATTAAACACTTGTGAGCCACACCAAGCAAATAGTCAAAGGGTCTTGGTTGGGTGTTAGGGGTATAAAAGAGAAGGTAGATGCCAGGGGAGTGAATGAGGGCAGGTGGGGGAGAACTGAGCTCATCGTGAAGATCACCAGACACTCGCCTTGCTCCCGCCCCTAGTCTCTACCTCCTGCCTCCTTTAGCCACAGCTGAGAAATTGGGGAGCTTTGCCCTCCCAGCCTGGAGAGTGTGGTCTGTCTACACCTTTCCCTGGCTGGCACGGGCTGCCTCCCATGGCACGCATCACTCCTGGTGGACAGACACAAGGTTCTCTCAGCTGCCACGCTTCTTTCATGCTTTGAAAGCTGAGAACGACCATACCTATGTGTCATAGGTAAGTGATCCTCTCCACCAAAAAATATAACACGGGAAACCATAAAATGGGGGCAGGAATGAATGCAGGAGGTCATGTGTGTTTGCATGGGCTGCTTTCACTGTCTCAGAAAACTGCAGAGATGCTCCAAGAAGGTCACTGGGAAGTAGCTGAAGTCTGACTAACTGGGGCGAGAGAGTAGAAGGCTGGGGACTTTGCCCTGCGGACAGCTGAATTGTTTGATTACTGGCACTGCATGACACCCAAAGCCTCGAGGAATGACCCCCAAGTAGAGAGCTGAGAATAGCCATGGAGTTAGTCCAACAATAAAGGATGGAATCTCAAGAAACAAATTATTTTTGTTTTTATAAATAAATCCATTTTCCATAATTACCACACCATATTTGATGAGTTCAGACAGTAGGCAACAAATCATAGAGTTATATATATATATATATATATATATATATATATATACACACACACACACACACACACACACACACACACACCTCTCGGAGAGCCCAGCAATCTACTGAGAGTATCCTGCCCACATGGGCAGAGCCTGGCAAGCTACCTGTGGCATATTTGGTATGCCAAAAACAGTAATGATAGGTCTCATTCCCCTGACCCTGAAAGAGCCTCCAATCGTTGGGAAAGACAGTACGGAGAGGCTGCTAAAATCTCAGGGCTGGAAGGAATAGAGACGTTACTGGTGCCAGCTCGAGTAAATCGACAAACAACAGGATGACAGTGATACAGTGACAGTTATAAATATATAAAGTAAAATACCAAGCCAGTGAAGTTGCGTGTCCCAAGGAAACTGAGGCTCTCAGGGTTTTTCTCTTTGGAATGTTACCACAAAAAAAAAAAAAGCCTTAGACCAGATGCTCCTAAAGCACAGAAAAAGTCCAGCACTTTCTCATGTTCCTGAACTGGAAGTTCAAGGTCAGGCTGCCTGGGTCAGAGTCCTCTTCCTCTTTGCAGATGGAGACCCTGACTTACAGGTGCACGCAATTGAGGAGAAATCTCTCATAATTTATTCAAGATGATTTACCTGGCAAGAACCTCATCCTCACAGCTTCCTGATTCTTGTTATAACGCTCTCCCCACAAGGCCCCGCCTCCTAATACCAACCTAATAACAGTCTATTACCAATATCAAGGGTGTTGACCCTTGTGGGGGGACTGGAGCGATAGCACAGCGGGTAGGGTGTTTGCCTTGCATGCAGCCGACCCGGGTTTGATTCCTCCATCCCTCTCAGAGAGCCCAGCAAGCTACCAAGAGTATCCCTGCCTCATGGCAGAGCCTGGCAAGCTACCCATGGAGTATTTGATGTGCCAAAAACAGTAACAACAAGTCTCACAATGGAGATATTACTGGTGCCCGCTCGAGCAAATCGACGAACAACGAGACATCAGTGCAACAGAATTTTGGGGTGTCACATATAGTCCTTACCAGGCCTTTTGTGAACTTTCCAAGTTCGCTTTACTACTTCGCTTTACTTCCATGGGCTCTAACGTCAGGTTTCCAACTCAAAGCCAATTTGTTCAACATGGCAGGGTGGATTGTGTTCTGCTCTACGTTTCTTGGGAAGTCAGATGGAGAGAATGTGACTTATTGGGGAGAAATGGCACTCGTGGGGCCGTAGAGACAATACAGGATTAAGGCACCTACCTAACATGCGTCTGACCTGGGTTCAATCCCTGACACCACCTATGTTCCCTTGAGCACCATCAGGAGTGACCGCTAAGCATAGAGCCAGGAGTATTCTTCGAATATAGCTGTGACTCCAGAAGAAAACAAATCAACAAAATAAATGAGTATATGTATATTGCTTTTAAAAAGTTCTACACAGAAGAAATTTTTCCAACTCTCATAATCCTTCAAAAAAATACTCTAGAAACTAGAATACTATGCAACTATAGAAAAGATGGAGCAAAAACTTTGCTGATACATGGATGGATCTGAAGAGCCTCATGTGAGTGAAATGAGTTAGAGGCAGAAGGACAGACAGAAGGATCTCACTCACTGTGGGGCAGAGAGAAAAGTTGTAGGAGAATAAAGTCCCAAACAATGGAAACTAAGGGCAGAACTGGTCCTTGGTAGGAAGTAGGGGCTAGTGGTGGAACCACTCAGTGATGCTATTGTAAACAGTATAGCAACAGTCCCTCAAATGTAAAAATAAAAGGGGAAAAGTGTCTGCCATAGAGGCAGACTGAGGGATCGGAAGGAAACTTGGAACACGGCTGGAAGCGAACATCTTACACCTGAAACTCAATCATGAATAACTTCGTAGCTTGATAACTCAGATAATTTGATAAATTAGAACAAATCAAAATACTCTAGAAACATCATCTCATAGTGTCACTCCTCTTTCCTTCCTGCCCTCCACCCCAACTCAGGATCCTTGTTCCTTCACAGCTCTAATCTCAGAAAATCTGAGAATGGGCTGAACAGATAGTATTAGAGGTCAGGTACCCTCGTGTGATCCGTTGTACCACATATGGACCCCAAGCATTGCGAGATGCTTCTGAACACAGACTCGGGGAAAGAAAGCCTGAGACTGGTAAGATTGGGAGACTGAGACAGAAAATGAAAGCGTGAATTTCACACCGGAAAGCATAGCTTTGCGGGGAGGATAAATGGAAGCTACCCAAACATGTCACAGTGCGAACATAGCATCTGCAAGTCAGAAAAGGCGTTGGAGAAGATGTACCAAAGAGCCCAAGGTTCTGCATAAAGAAAATCATAGTCTCCATTGAATCTCTAGGGCCTGGATCCCAGGAAGTAAGCGTGGGTTCATTCTAGAACCATCCATCCTCTAAAAAAATGTTTTGGAAAGAACAGCCCAGGTGCCCATCTGCTACTGATACCAGAATCCATCCTTGAATAATGAACTGCCAACTTCATTACAGGTTCGCATATTCTGAACCCCACTTTGTACCCTTTCAGTGTCAGAAATCCCATTGGATGTCACTGATGAACTTTCAGAAGAAAATCAAGGCTTTTTATGTGCTCAGCTTCCAGCTGAGGATTTTATTGGCACCTTCTCACTCAATCTTCCAAGTTGGCCCCTGGGAGGTTGGTTCTGCTTTTTCCCAATTTTCAGATAAGAAAGCTAGAGTAATGCCCTGCCATATGCACTAGTAACTACTGGTCAGAATCTCGGGCAAGACCTTGGTGCTAGTGTAAGGCCCTGCTTAGAATCTTGCCTCATTTTCTCAACTCCCAGTGCTCTAAATATCCTGACTTGCCGCCCAAGACATGGTGGCAATTTCTTTCCTTTTGCTCCAGAGACTTTTGACCTTTCCCCCCAATATATCCACAAAGCTCCCTCTCAACTCCAGGCCCCATGACTAGTCCTAACCATGACTAGTCCTGACATGGCATCAGTCTCCTATAGGTATGAGAACCTGTGTCCCGCAGAGCCAGAACAACACTGGGGGTCTTCTGGAGGGCACTTATATGGGGGCATTGTGAATATATGAGGGATCAAGTGAGTTTCCGGCCAGCTATCAAACTGGGGAGTGAATATCTGTAACTGGAGCTAGAATAATGCTTGTTCATTGAGGTTGTTCACCAACTGTGATTCAGGAGTCACTAAAATGTGGGGAAACATTCTCCCCAAGGTCGAACAGGTGGAACGTGGACTCCCGGAAACTGGATGGTGGAGTAACTGGGCTAACATCAAAGAAGGCAGGACGACAGAGCACTTTCTAGGCAGCCAAGAGTCAATTTCATGGAGAGACAGTCACACAGAGAAAGAGAGAAGAAGGGAGAGGAGGAGGAGGCGAGAGGGAGGGAAGAAAGAGGGAAGGATGATGATTGACTTAAAGGTAAGATATAGAGGGACTAGAGAAATGCTACAGGATGTCCTTCCATGATTCCATCTTTGGTTTGATCCCCAGCTTCACCTATGGTCCCCAGGGGTCAATCCTGGGCAAAGGTCCAGCATGAGACCCTGAGCATCTCTGGGTGTGTCCAAACCATCCTCCCATGCCAAAAATGAATAATAGAGATGCATGATAGATGTTGAGTTGTGTTCTCTAAATTAAAAATTTAGAAAGGAGCTACTGGCCCTTCTGCCTTTACTTCATGAATAGAGAAGAATGTCAGCAGATATCACTTCCTGATTATAGTAATAATGGTACTTTTAAAAAGGTTATGTGTAATAGAGCATGGTAGAATGTTTCTTCTCTGTTGGACACAGCAGCAGAATCAATGACAGGAAAAGCAGATGCAACGACTTGAGTATCTGCTATTGACTTTAAATATGTGGCCTTATCTGTTCCTTACAACTTTGCCCAAATATGGACCAGGCCCTTATATTCATCCTAGGTTGCTGTGGTGGACTACATTTCCCAGAGTCCTCTGCAGTCAGAACAGAACTCTGGGCTTTGGAATCTGAAGTGTGAAGTGGCACACGCCACTTCCAGGCGCATCTGTCTGAAACCAGAGCACAATCCTCAGTGTCCCTTGCTTTGTGCCACTCCCACTGCCCGGATGGAAAGCGTAGAGCCATCACGGCCACAGCCAGAGTTCTGAGAAGTGCTGGACTACAAAGTGGACCCACCCCACCCTGGCTCTTCTCACTCCCCAGGGGGTGGTCTGAAGCTGAGCTAGAAATTCAATTTGCTTTACTAAGCCTCTGAGAGTTGGGATTAAAGTGACTAGTCGCAGCTAATATTTCCCTAAGCAACTGCATTCGGAACCTCACTTCGCAGTAAGCAAAGCAATCTTGCAGCCAGTAGTTGTAGAGCCAGGCTGAGAGGCTCTGCCCAGCAGCTCACATCAGCACAGGCGTCCTGCTCACACACACATGTGCCTCTGTGGGCCCCAGATTTGCCTTATTCCTCTCCTCCCGGGGGTCCCTTCGCAGGCCCGGGGTGCTACAGAGAGACAGGAGGACAGAGAGGCGGCCGGGTGCCTCGTAGGTCAAGGGAGACTGTGATCCGCCCCATGGACAGAGTCTCTCTTCCCTGGTTCCAGATCCAGGTGGTGGAGGGGTGAGGCCCAGCTGGACACCAGCCTCAGAGCGTTCCAGTGGCATTGGACGTGGCCCAGAGACAGTCAGATGTCTGGCAGGGAGAACTCACGGGGAACCACACAGACCAGTTTCTTGGAAGGACACACTGTGTTGTTATTCTAGGGACAGAAAAGGGTATTTTTGTAGGAAACACGGGTGTGCGTGAGGGTGCATATATGTGAATATATAATTACATTTATATCTGTATGTGGTGGTGTGTGCACAAGCATATGTGTTATATATACTTTATCCTGGCCCAAACAAATCATCAAATATTTATATATGAGTCTGTATGTGTATACCCATGTGTGCACATGTACATGAACTGTATATATTAATTGGCTCATAAGAATCATCATATAATTTTATATAAGTGAGCATGTCTGAACCTACATATGGACATGTATGGACATGTATACATAATATATACATTATTCTGACCCATAAGATTCTTCATATACTTATGCATGGGTGTACCTACACACACCTATATATATACATATATAATTAGTCTAGCCCATTAGCATCATTATCTACTTATATACTAATATGTGTGTGTACCTTTATGTGCACATATTTACATATTATACATACCTTAATCTGGTCCGCAAAAATCATAATCGACTTAATATATGAGTGTATATTATTTACCTGGTACATAAAATTCATCATGTGTTTACATTTGAAATGTGTGCATATATATGTAGAAAAATTTACAATCAGTCTGACCCATAAAAGCTTCACAGATTGTATAGAAGTATGAAATGTATGTAAGCATGTAGACATATACAATTATCCTGGCCCATAAGAACCCTCATGTATGACTGTGTTTAGATGGTGGGGTAGAGAGGTAGATATAGAGGTAAGTAGAGGTAGAGGTAGATATTATGTCCAAGCCAGTTTGTACCTAAAGAATTTCCATTTGGGGCTGGAGTGATAGCACAGCCAGCGGGTAAGGCATTTGCCTTGCACGCGGCTGACCAGGGTTCGAATCCCAGCATCCCATATGGTCCCCTGAGCCAGGGGTAATTCCTGAGTGCATGAGCCAGGAGTGACCCCTGTGCATTGCCGGGTGTGACCCAAAAAGAAAAAAAAAAAGAATTTCCATGTCCACGTGCACACGTGTGTATAGACGTGCTGTTTCACAGACACATAGACCAATGCATCACACGACGCATAGCCACGTGTTCTTGCCCACTTGTTTGTGTATCTGCAAACACAGGCATCCAAGGTAGAAAGAGCTCCTCAGAGCAAATGGAAGCACATCTCATTTCTTTCACAGCTTTGAGAACCACCAAAACTCCACACGAACGTGGAGACGGGGAATTCAAATAAACACAAATGTGCTGCTAATGCAGCCGCTGGTGTGAGAAGCAGGCGGGGGCCGGGGCTCCACGGGGAGCACGCATCCTCCCTCACTGGCAGGGAGGCCCGGGCAGGGGGCATCCGTGTGGCCACCAGCAATGGCATTCCGCCCCGGGCCAGCTCTCCCCTGGCCACCCAAGTTTGCTCTCCGTGCAGCTGATAGATCTGTTTTGACAAGTTCTATTAAGTACAGAGGCGGCCCCCAGTGCAACATGAGGAGCCCAGCGCGCGCGGGCAGGGCGGCAGGGCACAGCACGAGGCCTGCTGATGCTGACAGAATTTGCCGGAACAAAATGAGTCCGTGTTCCCCGTCATCTATTACCAAATTTCAGTAAGGTCTCTGGCACCCACCGTGCCTGGGAGGGGGAGTTAGTCTGTCCCGGGTTTCTTATTTCTGTCTCCCGATGGCCGACAAATCAAGGCTTTCTGGGAACTCCAACAATCTGTCTTCCTGTGGGCTGTGTGGCCAGGGACACTCGGGGAAGAAGCCAACGGGTGGCCAAGGCCAGGGTGAGGGGTGTAGATTTCAGCCCCCGCCCACTGGCCCCTTCCCCTACCTGCTTAGAGAAGCTTCCAGAACTCAGAGCTGGCAAGCACACTTGGGCGGATGACTCTCGCCTCTCTCACCATCTTGAGTGCATCACCCCCGCTCTCCAGAGCCCTCCTAAACAAGGTTTGGCAACGGCAAAAACAAACACTATTTTACAACAGCCTTGGATGCACTTCCAAAATGCAAAAGCAATTAATCAGTAGTCTCCCTGAGACTCTGCTCGATGTGGCTGCTGCCTTTGACACAGAGCTTGGCTTTGATGGGAGCCATGTAGGAGAGCCCCCAAAGTGGTAATGGACTTCAATTATTTATTTGTGTAGAAGGCTGGGGAGCAGAACTTGAGCTGTAAGCACATAGATTATCCATCTAAGGCCCTCCCAACAGCGAGGGCTTTGACTCCTTGCCTCAGCATTTTTCTAGGAAAGGGATGGATATTTCCACCCGGTCTGGCTTGGATCCAAAAGTTTCCTGCGTGCGTGCGTGCGTGTGTGTGTGTGTGTGTGTGTGTGTGTGTGTGTGTGTGTGTGTGTGTGCCACACATGCACATGCACAGGCGCGCACGCGTGCATGCATATTTAAGCAAGCTATATTTAGAGTCCCTGACAATTTTCAAGTCTTGTATAAAGACTGCTGTTTCTAATTATTTGACAACCAGACTGTACTGCTAGTTCCTAATGGATAGGGAGTCTGTGTGCTGAGTTTTCATGTCGTTTTATTTTTTAAAAAAATCAAGATTATTCGTTCTCGGAGAGATTCTGTCATTTAGCAATGTGTTCTCAAGACATGGTGTCACCCGCCTCATAACTGATGAGAGGGAAGGAAGTCACATGAAGACTAAGTTATTCTCCGCCTTGAACTTCGTCCTCTGCAGTTTATACACACATGGAAATATCTTGATGGATCTATCAACCCAGGAAATTTACAACAGCAGGCACCCTGCCTTTTACGATCCTTGGGCTAATGGTGTAAGTAGTGGCCTGGCACAGAAATGGCCATGAAATGAAGGAAATAGACATGTCAGTTTCCACAGGGGAGTTCCGTGAGAAATGAACTTTGTCCTTTTAAAACAGTGGGATTTTTTTTTTACCTCCATCTGCCTCCATCTCTGGACTTGCCTTCCTTTCTCCAAAGTCCTACTTTTTAGGTTTGGCTAGCTCCATTTGTATTCATAAGCTGTCACTTCTATAAATGTTTTCATCCGACTTCTTTGGTTGGGTGAGCTCTGGTTTCCTGGAAGTCTCTGAACTCCTTAATAGCGATCATCTTCCTCTGAAGTATTTCTACCTGTTCTCAGGCCTTAGACCTTGTTTGGAAGTGCAAGTGTTTGGAGATTAAGATCCAAAGTTTGCTGATTTCATTGTGGCTTGGAGCAGTAGTGTTATGAATGGATGGAGACAGGAATAGATGAAGCCTTTGCCTCTTCTTCCCACCCACTATAGACTCAGACCCCAGAGGAGAACTCTGGGCTTCTGGAGAGTTTACCACTATACTACCTGTTCTCACTGGCTCAGTAGCATGTCTTCAAGATTCTTGGATACCTGCCACCTTACAACAGGACCTTGTTTGAGAATTCCTAAATTTCACTTTGTATTCATCACAGATTTTATGGCAACTTTGTTCCCTTCACATAATGGGGGGTGCAACTATTATGTGATGACTTTATTTTTAAGCACTCAGTCATAACACTTAAAGATATTTATTACTAGACTCTTCTTGGTGTAATGTCAGAATGCACTGGATATTCCTGAATAAGCTCATGAGCTTTAGCACCTTATACCTGGACTGGAGGGATAGCACACAGGTAGGGCATTTGCCTTGCACGTGGTCAACACGGGTTCAATTTCTCTTCCCCTCTTGGAGAGCCCGGCAAGCTACTGAGAGTATCCCTCCAGCACGGCAGAGCCTGGCAAGCTCCCCGTGGCCTATTCAATATGCCAAAAACAGTAACAAGTCTCACAGTGAGAGACGTTACTGGTGCCCGCTCGAGCAAATCGATGAACAACAGGACAACAGTGCGACAGTGCTATACCTGTACGGATGAACAGGTGAAATATGGTGGGGGGGGGGGTCTTTGCTGATGTAAGGGAAGAGATAAGGTCTTCCTGGACAAGTGTCCTTATAGAGAAGAGCAACAAAGAGAGGACTCCATGTGATGACAGAGGCAGAGATTGGAACCTGGCAATGACTGCCAGCACCCCCAAAACATGAGGAAGAGGTAGGGAGCGGTATCCATGAAAGTCTGTGATCGGGGCAAGGCCCTGTGACTGTCCCCTCCCCCACTTGGGGTAAATGCTATAGAACCTATTTCACACCCCAAGTTATGATTATTTGGCCCCGAGTTTCTGGTACTTTGGCCCCCAATGGTGGTTCTTTGGCCCCCAGTTGTGTCTCATTGTCACCTGCTTGTGATTCTTTGTCACAGCAGCCCTAAGGAGCAAATGTGCTCTCCAAGGCCCCATCTTGTGCAGTTTCTTCAGCTGGGTTTCCACCAAGATTCCAGACTCAACTGTGTTTGTTCACTAGGGGAACCCTTAGCTGGGAGGCACTGTGGTCACCCACAACCTCTGAGGCCCCAGAATAAGGCAGGAAAGGAAGAAGAGGGGTAGCCAGCATAGAATACACAGAGCAGACAGAGTTAGGACCATGTTCAGTCCCTGGTCTCAAAAGGAAGAGCTCAGGGATAAGTTGAGGGCATTCTGGAAGGTTCTGTGGGCAGTACTATACCATGAGGGCCTTGGACAGCAAGCGTTTGACTCCTGTTGTTATTGGCCAGACATAAAACATGGGTGGGTCTGTGCTGGAACAGAGAGAATCCTAAAATGGCCTAAGACGCAAATTCTGCCTCAGCAGTTTCCTTTCTAAGTATTTGGCCATCTCTGTTTCTTTCCCCTGCTACACTGACTCTCAAAGAAAACCTCAATCAAGCCTGGCATCTCTGTGCTTCCAAATCATCCTGCAGCGATGCACAGCTTGGGCATAAGCCATCATGGGATTCCCATTTCTTCAATTTGTAAGTTCTGGGCAAGGCGAATAAGCCATTAAGGCTCAGTAACCACAAAACCGCAGTCAGATGAAGCGTCTGGAGGAGGTTTGAATGGAATGGGGAGATGGACGCTCACACATGCATTCAGAGAAAGCCCATTCTCTTTCCTGATGGACAAGAACTAGCAGGAGGTGAGTCCACGTGAGGTGGTGGTCGAGGAGGTGGAGGAGGAGGAGGAAGAGAAGGAAGGAAAGGAGGAGAAGGAGAAGGAAGAAGAGTGGGAGGAGGAGGAAGAAGAGAAGGAAGAGGAGGAGGAACAGAAAGAAGATGAAGAGAAGGAAGAGGAAGAAGAGGACGAGGAGGAGGAGGAAGAGGGTGAGAAGGAAGAGGAGTGGGAGGAGGAAGAAGAGGAGAAAGAGAAAGAACAGAAGGAAGAGGAGGAAGAGAATGAGGAGGAGGAGGAAGACGATAAGAAGAAAGAGGAGTGGGAGGAGGAGGAGAAAGATTAGGAAGAGGAGCATGGTCTTAATGAACTGGCAAGAATGTCTGCTATGTATCCACCCTCTGTTTCCATGGCAGAGGATGCTCAGAAGGGCATTTACGATGCTTGGGGATATGCGTGCTTCACTAGTTGGAGGTCTGCACCCCTCGTCTGTCAGGTCTCTCCTTGCTTCAGACTCTGCTACACTCATATCACTTGATGAGAGGTGAGCATCAGGGACCAGAGTTCCTCAGTTTACTCATGAATATAAGACAGACAGGAAAGCTTAGGGGCTCTCACCCCTAGGCTAAACAGACCACGGAGTGGGATAGTAACCATCCATCCACACACAGTGTCCCCTTAAGGAACATTGTCCCCTCAAATGCTGATCTGGCTTCGATCAGTGACAGACAGCACAGCGTTTCTCCACTTCCTAAAGGATGAATTGGTGAAAGGCAGAAGACTTACGTGACCTGAAGAGAAACCAGAGTACCGTGAGAACGATAGCTGGAAATGATCACTCTGGATAAGAACTGCGTGCTGAAAACAGGTAAAGGAACAAACAAGATAGCCTCTCAGAACCTGTATTGCAAACCAGAATGCCCGAATGGGGCAAGAGAGAGAAACAGAGAGAGAAAGAGAGAGAAAGAAAGAGAGCGAGTCAGAGACAGAGGGATAGAAACAAAGACAGAGACAGGCAAAGAGAGAGAAGGAAAGTGTCTGCTTGTAGAGACAGGCTGGGGGGATGGGAGGGGGATGACTGGGGACGTTGGTGGTGGGAAATGTGCACTGGTGGACAGTTGGGTGCTGGAACACTGTATGACTGAAACCCAATCATGATCAGCTTTGTAACTCTGTGTCTCAGGGTGACTCAATAAATAAATAAATAAATAAATGTTTAACTTAATATTAAAAAATAGGCTGAATTGGGGCTCAGATAACTCCTTCCTAAGGCATTCCGGATATTTGTTTGTGTTCAATTTTTGGTGATCTGAAGGACTGAGTGGCTGGAGCGATAGCACAGTGGGTAGAGTGTTTGCCTGGCACACTGCAGACCTGGGTTCGATTCCTCCGTCTCTCGAAGAGCCCAGCAAGCTACCTAGAGTATCTCGACCACACAACAGAGCCTGGCAAGCTAGCCATGGTGTATTCAATATGCCAAAGCAGTAACAACAAGTCTCACAATGGAGACGTTACTGGTGTCCGCTGAGTAAATCTATGAGCAACAGGATGACAGGGATACAGTGATACAGTGAAGGATTGAGCCTAGAACCTCAGATGTGAAAGGCATATTTTTTACCCTTAACTTACATCTCTGGTCCCTCCACTAAGAATCAGAATTCCATTGTCATCCTGTCTCAGAAATTGATGGGACAGGTCTTAGCCCCTCTCTTCTTTCTCTTAAACTCAATGGGAATGTCATGAATCCAGAGAGGTAATACAGGTAAAGTGCTTGTCTTGCACTGGCCAAAACCAGCTTTAAATCTCCACATATATGATCCTCTGAGCACTGCATGCAGGAGTGAGACCCGAATGCAGAGCCAGGAGTAAGCCCTGAGCACTGCCAGGCGTGGGCCAAAACTCCAAATGAGACAAACACATAGCAAAACTGCGTGGGAATATTGACTGAGATAATATGAATTCTCTGTGAACTGCAAATCACATACAGATTTGAGAAAGTTATTATTAAATCAAGAACAAGTGTACCAACTCGATATAAAATTCCATGATTCAAATGCAAAGAGTCATGTTTCAAGCTCTGAAGTTCAAAGAGAAGTGTTACTTTCAAGGGTCAGGCAAAGCTGGTTGGAGTTCCAGTGTGAGTCCAGGTTAATGTGTGTGTTTACCATGAGCTTGTACTTCTGAACCAAGTTTTCCAATTCATACGGGTCAAGTGGAAATGGAAAATAATTGTCTAAGAAAGGTACACAGTGGCACGTGTTTCATACGTTGGTGTATTAGAGCTCAAATAAATTTCTGAAGACCAGAAGGGACAGGCTGCAGCGTAGTCACTGCACCATTATTTGTGCTGGACAAAATGCCAGACACCCTCCGGGGTCTCTCACTGGGTCAACTGCACAGACATGGTAGTGGGTATATAGACCAGAGAGTCCTGACAGGGGATGGGGAGTAACGGTGTAGAGCAAGAAGCACTGGGGTAGACCGTGGAAAACCAGCAGGCCAGATTAGATCATGGAGAACCAGCACAGGACATGGACTAACAGCACAGACCAGGGATATCAGTGTTGCTCAGGGGGTCCCAGTGTAGAGCAAACTACCAGCATCGATCAGGGAATAGCCGTGTCTCCGAGCAGTAGCACTGTAGTACTGTCGTCCCTTTGTTCATCGGTTTGCTCAAGCGGGCACCAGTAATGTCTCCATTGTGAGACTAGTTGTTACTGTTTTTGGCGTATCAAATATGCCACAAGGAGCTTGCCAGGCTCTGCCATGCAGACTAGATACTCCTGGTAGCTTGCCGGGCTCTCTGAGCGGGGCATAGGAATCGAACCCAGGTTGGCCACATGCAAGGCAAATGCCCTACCTACTGTGCTATCTGTAGACTAATGTAGCAGCATAGAAATGGGGGAACAAAGCAGCCATGAAAACCAATAGCTTTAATGCACCCCCGAGGGCAAACTTTGGAACATCACTGAAAGAGTTAAAGAATATAACTATTTTAAGGTTTCATACAATTTGCTGTGATTCAGACGGCACTGAGCTTCTCTTTGTGGGAAACTGAGTCTTACTCATCGGATCTCTTTACTTTCCCTAGATCTATTTAGATTTCCTTTGACATACTGAGTAACTTCAGTAGGTTGTGTCTTTCAAGGAATTTGGCTATTTTATGTGGATTATCTAACTTATTGACCTGCATCATTCACTAAATTGCACTATAATTACTTTCATGTTTGTGAGGTTTGTAGTAATGTTCCAATTTTCATCCCTCATTTTAGTTATTGAAGTCTCCTTTCTCATTCTCGTGGCCAGCCTGGGTAATTATTTTTCAATCTTGTTGATAATTTCAAAGACTAAGCATATCTTTTCTGTTCTTTGTTTCATTCATTTTTGCCCGGATCTTTGTTTTGCTTCCTTTAGTTTGTCATGGATGTACTTTCCTTCATTTTAAATGTCTCCAAAAATAAGAGTTTGATTATTGACACAATATTTTTCCTTTATTTTAATGTAGCCAATTGTCATTAAAAATTTTGCTCAAAGTTCTTTTTTCTCTCTATCCCATGTTTTACATTCTGGGTTTTTGTATTCATTTATCTAACTATAATTTCTATTTTAGTACATGTTCTCCCTTTGAACTATTTGTAGTATAATTTGTACATATTTATGATTTTTACCAAATTTCTGTTAATTGTGTCTAATTTCATTCAATTTTACTAAGAAAAGATAATCTTAATAAAATTTGGGATATTTTATTAAGAGTATTTTATTTTCATTTTGAGATTTTTTAAATTAAGATCCACAGACTTTTATTGAGATGTGTAATAGGCATAAGATAGGATCTTTTTAGAAGACTTTGCATTCTTGAGAAGGCCATACATATTCTGTTACGCTGGGTAGAAAGTGTTTGGGGTGATTTATAGATGGTCAGTTTATAAATCTTCTTCCCTATTGATATTCTGCCTTCTATGATTCATTAGAGAAAGTGGAAGATCAACATCTCCAACTTATCAAATTGACACTTACTCAAGTCTCATCATTGCTTTCTCGATGAATTATAAGATTTTGTTGCTAAGTTCATATGTGTTTATAATTGTTATGTATTCCTAATGGGCAGATGCCTTTACTATTAAAGAATTCCCTTCTTGGGGATTGAAGAGAAAACTCAGTAGCCTGAGTACTGGCCAGCAGGAAGCCCGGGTTCTATCCCTGGCCCCTCATGTCTCCTTGAGCTCTGCCAGCTCTAACCCTCAAGCTCAGATCCGAAAAAGTTCCTAAGCATTGCCTGATATGCCCCAAACAAACAAATAAATAAACAAAAAGAATGTCCTCTTTTGCCTTCACAGACAACATAATTATTCCCCCCAAATCTTTAACAACAAAGAACTTCTCAAACTGCTTAGAGACCCTTAATTATTTCTATTTGCACTGAGCAGTGGTGTACTAAAAAGTTCACTGAAGCTGTCTATTTTCATAAACAGGGTTGATCAAGCCGGGGGTCTCTATCATGTGGCAATTGGGAGATTTGCAAATGTCATTAACTTCTACTTTGTTGCCTATAATTGATCAGTTTTCCAAAAAAATCAATCTTCATGTTTTCTATCTAAGTCAGCCAAGTTAGCTTTCGCTTTGTCTCAGAGCCAAAAAAAGAATTATTGTCTGGGTGTCTTTGTTCTATGGCTAATCTTTTACTCACTCGCATCCCTAATTGTTTGCAGTGCGGTCTGCACTCCTCTCTGAGTGAGTGGGGAGGATGAATCAGCGGGTTCTGTGAGGTACAGAGATCCAGGCGCTATGGAACTCCGATGTCAGACATAACATTTGAAAGTCATCCCCAAGTTCAGAACCACATCCCAGAGAAAGCCAGCCCCGCACATTTCTTGTCACTTCTCTTTCTCTTCCAGCAAGAAAGTCCTTGCTTCTGAGCATGCCTTCCTTGCGAACAGTCAAGTTCTAGCTCTTTCTTCTGTAGGACAGCAGTGTCACTTCCCATTTGTCTGTCACCCTCCACGGTACTTCCCATCTCACCGGCCACAAGTGATTTTCCAATTCTCTTCATCTTTCGACCGTCTACTTGGAATCCTGGTTTTCTCTTATTTTATTGGTTTTCCGGAAAGATGCAGAGAAGAAATGTATGTTTTCAATCCACCAAGTTTAAACAGAATTCAGTAACAGAATCTCCACCCTCATCAACTCCATTCCTTTGATCATAGAAGGAATGAAGAAACAGAGTGATTTCAATAACCATCCCAAACAAGATGCCGCGTAAGAGATCACAAAGAATATTTCATTTTTTTAAACAGTGATCAGTAAATATTTTTCATTCACAAAGCTGAGGGCACACACGTGTTACTTGAGTGTTTCAAAGAATGCATTCTTTTCTCATGAAATTTACTGTATAGAAACCACCTTAATATCCATTGACAAATGAGTAAAGGCAATATGGTATTTACACACAATGGACTATTATTTGGTCTTTATGAAGTAGGAAGCTTTGGTATTTGCAACAACAATGTGAATGGACCTAGAGAATAGGCTACAAAGTGAAATAAGACACATGTGAAGACAAATACTGCCTGGCTCCACTTTGATGAAGAATGTGAAGCAGTCAGATTCTTGAAACCAGAAAGGGGAAGAGAATTTACCAGGGGAGGGAAAGAAAGAAAAAACAAAGGTGTCAGTCAAAACTTTCACTATTCAGTTATTGAAAATGAATATGTATGTGTATGTATGTACAGATGTATGTATTTATCTGTAAAAGTGTACATGTGTATATAATATATTTATGTATTTATATATAATTATATATACAATTTTCCTGGAGCAATAGCACAGCAGTTGGGCGTTCGCCTTTCACGCGGCCGACCCGAGTTCCATTCCTCTGCCCCTCTCGGAGAGCCCGGCAAGCTACCGAGAGTATCGAGCCCGCTTGGCAGAGCCTGGCAAGCTCTCTGTGCGTATTGGATATGCCAAAAACAGTAACAATAAGTCTCTCAATGAGAGACATTACTGGTGCCCGCTTGAACAAATCGATGAGCAATGGGATGACAGTGACAGTGACAGTGACAATTTTCCTGCAATACAAACGCTCTGATTCCCTAAATTAGTCCTTAGGAGGAAAATATTTATATTCAACTTTGAGTTTATCACTGAAGGTCTGAGTGCTTCAGGTACACGTGTGCATTTCAGACACCACTTCTGATACTCACTTTATTTTAGAAATATGACCAGTGGCTGTTGGACCTGGTGAAGCTTCTTTATTTGTTTGTGTGCCTGGATGCTTTGACCATTGGCTTGTCATTGGCTGCCAAAGACACTGGTGGCAGGACCCTTCCCAGTGGCTGACCTTCTGGTGGATTTCCAGTCATCTGTCCTTTGGGATCCTCTCATCAGTAAGTGTTTTTGCAGGTTGCTTTTTGGCCTGTTTCATTTTAGTGTACGTCTGCCCCACTTGCCCGTTTTATTATTCCACCTTCTCATGCTAAGCTTTAAACTCAAAAAACTAACACTTTGATCAACAACAAAGCACCCACAATGGCACCCAAATACCCAGCCTCATCATTGCCCCGTGCATTTCAAATATATAGTTCACGAATTTAAAAAATGAAACATAGAGAATAAAACATTTAATATATTCAAATGGAGACTGTCTTTATTTTTTTAAGTCATAAGAATTATGCTTAGTCTATCAAGTTTCATACAGAAAGTCTCAATCTCATGTAATTTTTTTCTTTAATTCTTTACCGAGAAAAAGTCTATCTGACCTAATTCCATCCCCTGATTCCCTTTCAGTATATTAGGGGTCTATAGGTGCATTGATTTCATTAAAAGATGGTGTTTCTGTGATCCTTTAATAAAAAGATTTGGTCTAGAGTAATAACTACCTGACGCTTTATTTAAGTTGCTGTGAATGGTGTTTCCCAGGGAAAGTAGCAATCATTTTATCATGTGTCCCTAGGAGGAAATTCATTTTGACATCTCTTGTTAACAGACAGATATGTAGAGCACTTGCCTGCTAACTATGGGACCAGTTTCAAACAGCCTTGGCGGAGGGGAAGGAAATCCTCGTAATTGCTTCAAGTGACAAGTAGCAAGAGTGGTCCAGATGAGGGAAGCGTCTCCTGGTGCCTCAACAGACTGGGAAAGGCCCGTTGGTAGAAGAGAGGTGTGGCCATGGTTCCATCAGCCCCACCTTGTTCCTTTCTAATTGTTGCTCTCACTTCCTCTAGGGTCTCATGTCTTCCAGCTCCCTAGTGATAAGGGCCAGCCTAGTCTCTCATTATTCCGCCACCCTTGTCAGCAGAAGGAAGTTTATCTCCTTTACTCTTGAGTAGGGTTACTAGGGCTCTACACACCAGGGCCTTTATTGAAGGAATACCTCTCTAGGTATCTATCTATACATTGTTAATTAATTGCCAGATAAAAATGTCATAAGAATTCTGGGTCCACTTTCTATATAGCTTGAGATAAGGTGATGGCCTAAATCTTTATTTAAGGATTTTGGTTAAATACGTTGTGGTATGTCAATTCAAAGGACAAATGCATCATCCTTAAAAATCACAGTTGACATTAAAGATTTTTTGTTAAAAATGACTTAAAAACAAATTACTGATTTATTTCAAATAGTATAATTTAGATGATAGGGTTAAAGTAGTGTTTGACTTTTAGATATAGATGTACTGTACAACCCCCCCCCCCCCGACCAAAGTGTCCATGACCCTCACTGCATTCTTTCCAACATCCTTCCCCTCCCCTTATTGTTTGTTAGTTGACAGCTTTTCTCATTGCAGTTCTCAGGACAATAACTAGGACACGAAAATAACCCAAGTGTTCATTCCAGGACAGATTAATAGATAAAGGCATTGTGGCATATATGCACAATGGAATACTATACAGTCACTAGAAAAGATAAAATCATGCAGTTCATGACAACTGAATATCAGCTGATTTAATGGCTAATCATAAAGGGTAAAAATTTATAAGGAAATCTTGTTTTAAAATCTAGTATGACTTTATATATGTATGTGTGCATATTTATTATAATATATTTATATTCTGAAAGTACATTCAAAATGTGAAGGGAATATTTTGACATAGGCATTGTCAAGTGAGTTTATCTTTTACCTTCTATTTGATTTTTGACATAAATATGCATTCACTCTATAATCAAAATACACCAAAAGAGAAAGTAAGAGCTCTACAGTGGCATGGAAATGCAAACGAAGACATTAATTTTAATGACTTTGAGCCTAATTTCAGGCTTAGGAGGCACTAACCAGAATATAAAAGTTCAATGTAGAGGGCCCCATTCCAAGAACTCTCATTGTTTTACCAACAAAAAATAGTTTTCATTTTAAAAAAATCACTCATGCCTATTCCCCATGGGTAAGTATACAATGGGAACACATGTATGAAGTTGTGAGATGAAGACTAGGGCAGTGGTGAGAAGTCCAGGTTCCAGAGCCAGCTTTGCAGTCTGAAATGGGTCTTCACGCATTTTCTTTCTAACTGTGTTTCCTTCGGCAAGTGGCTTCACTTTGTTGAGTCACAATTCTAAATCTTCAAATAAGAAAATTAAATGCACCTACCTGACTGTATGCCGAAGACGAACTCAGCCAACATTCGTAAAGCGTTGGCAACAGTGCCAGTCATATTATAAACACAATCTGCATATTTGATAAGTAAGTAAGTCAGTACTGCGTGATCAACTCAGCTGGAGGATTTTAGTCTGTAGTTTCCCTCATGAAATAAAAAAATAGTTTTAAACATAACAAGAAGGGATTATGTGCTTTGATAGTCTTTTTTGTTCTGTTGTGTAGCTATGTATGAGTAATACCACAAAGGTACCAATGAGACAAAGATGCAAAAATTATCACAGAACTAACTTGAGTGAAAAGTAATAGTGGAGATGAATGCTTTGTTCTCTCATTTCAGATCCCTTTACAAATCAATACTGTAGCTTGAATACTTTTTCTAAACAAGAACCAATTCATATTTGTAAATATCTAGCATGTTAATTGAAAGGTCTTTATTATCTATTGTCCATTCCTGTTAGGAGCCATCTTTTAGACTAATATGGCTGCCACTAAAATCAAGAATCAATTAGAAACATTAATAAAAATACCCCTGTCAACTCCCATTAGACCCAGGCTAGACTTTTTTCCTTCTCTATTAAGCTAACAGTTGCTAATTACTATTTGAATCTAATTACTATTTGAATCTAGAGCTTCAAATCTAAACTACATGATCTGTAGTTTACCTCCAGACCATGAGTAATTCCAATTGATTACTTTCTCCTCCGGGAAGGACTTCCGCAGCAGAGAAGGAAGCTCCACATTCTGTCACTTCCTGTTTATAAGGAGGAAACAGAGTTAGAGACCGCAGAAGAAAACAAACATGGTTTTCTACGAAATTGACTAGGTGGAATGAAATATGCTCAAAGCAGTGTAAGAGAAAATGACAACAGGGATGTGAGAAGAACATTTGGTAATACTAGGAGAGGGAAAAAAAGAAACACATTAAAAAGAGGCAGAGTGAATTTGCACGTTGTCAGCTTTGCCAAGACTTTAGCTGAACAAGCGCTTTCTTTGTGAGGACAAAGTAGGGTGTGGTGAGCTAGAAAACGCATGGAAGGGGCCTGCAATCTGGGGTCTCAGCATCTCCTGGGAGTGAGGGACTTTTAGCCACATAATTATGTAACCTGTGTTCTGGAGATTAAACATGAGATGGGTCTGCAGAACGGGGGTATAGGAGGGAGAATAAAGTCCTGATTCATCCGTCTGCAGGAGAGGAGTAAGACAGCGTACTTTTCTCTCCACTCCCTAGTTTGAAAGGGAGAGGGTGGTGGCACAAACACGCACTCCAGACCTGCAGGTTCAACATGAGGCAGCATTTTTTTGGTCTAACAGTTTCATGTTTTCATGACACCCTCCATGAAACCAAGAGAATCCAGCAATTTTCTCGGCTTTAAATGAAAAATCTTTCAAGGACACAGAGCACCCTATTTCTTGAAGTAGTCCTCGTCTATTTGGGCAGTTCTGATTCTTGTAATACTATTTACACTGGTGATCAAATGCTGTCAATTAGGAAAATATCGCTTGCTGATTTCTTTGGTTCTGATGCCAACCACCTGGGACTGGATACTTTGGTGGCATCCTGGAAATGTATTTGGGTCATGGAGGACATGTCCACATGTTGTGGCCTTCAGTGGTTCACTTTCAGACTGGGAATGTGCTCCGTGGGAGAACACCAGTGCCTTTCATCGTCTGCAAGGATCTTGTAAGATCCTATGAGATAAGGTAGATGAAAAAAAACATTTCTTTGTCAAGGTTGTAGTTGTCATTTTATTTTTTTAATACAGCATTTCTTGACCATTCCTGCTTCTTTCATTCTTATTTCTGTTCTCAAGATCTTGACATCTTTCAACTGTGAATCTATGGTGAAATGGCTCTCTTTGAGTTAGAGTTATCTAAATATGTTTTCAATGAGCAGACCAAATGCAAGCGTATGCTGTTTGTATATGATGACTTTAATTTTACTCTCTTGTGCAGAAATTACAATGCATGAAAAAGATTATGAGATCTGCTGCCAGAATCTGTGTTTCTGGGGATCCCAAACCATGGCTTTTAAAAAATACATTGGCTGTGGGAGTCCATCATGGAGGGGAAGGAAGACTGGTGTAAGAAATGCTGAGGTGCAAATGGTCATAGAAACCAGGAGACTGAATTAGGTCAGAGTTAGTGATGGAAGGCAACTTAGAGGTCAGCTAAGATAATCTTACATAAAGGCAGCTTGCATGGGGCCACTCATTTTCAAAGACAACATCAAAGACCAGTAGCTTTGTGATTGAGGATTCCAGATTTACTACTTTTCCCAAGATTCATTCATTATGGAATAATAATTTGGAATTATGACTTGGAATTTATCTTGGAATAATGCTTCTAAGAGAAAAAGTGAGTTTTGAACATGGATATTTTTAACCATGGATAGGAATATTGGTGGTGGACCAATTGAATTATATACAGAACACCTGGTTAAGCTTGAATATCAGATAAGTATCAAGGAATTGATGTAAGCATGTCCTCTGTAGTATTTGAGATATTTTCATCCTAAATATTTATTTATCGGTGAATCAAGGGGAGAATCATTGGTAAGTTTGATGGACATTGTTCCCATAAGGATTTCTACACGTAGACTTGGAACACAGGGGAAAATGCTTGCCAAATTAGAATTTCTGCCCATCTTATATGTAAAAATGGTATAAGCACATTTTACAATTTTTGCCAATCTAATAGGTAAAAATGCTATGAACACATTTCTTATAGTCCTGGGAGATAAAAAGTCATAGCCTACCTTAATCAAACCCTATACGACCTGGTTCCCCAGGCATCTCCAGGGCCTGCCCTGAAGGGACTAAGCGTCACTGGACATGGCTCTGGAGACCCCCAGTATACCAGCGTGGTCCAGGGACCAGCACCAGAAGACCCAACACTTCCTCAGGGTCTCTTAAACTGAAACACAGTGCTTGTCGGCCAAGAATCACTGCTGGGAAGCCTGGGGCCCCCTGAGCACTCACTGTGTGTGTTTGTGCGTGTGTTTGTGTGTGTGTGTGTGTGTGTTGTTATACTACTGCTTGTTTTGCTGAAGTGCAGCCTGTCCTAGTGCATATGAGGTTCTTTCTCAGCCTCACTGTGTGTGTGTGTGTGTGTGTGTGTGTGTGTGTGTGTGTGTTTTACCTGTCCATTATTCCATTCAGGTGTGGTTTGAGAAATCTTTTTTTTTTTAGATATATTTAGGAGCCACTAAATCTCCTTTACTGTGCTTTACTCACTCCTTTTGTGCTCTCTCTCTCTCTTATTTTTTCCCCTCTTTTTCAGATACCAAAGTTGCTCTGATGCAATTTGGTAATAATTATAAATGTTTGGGTTAAAGGAAGTTGTTTTTTTGTCTATAATGAGTTATACATATTTTCATCCAATTTTGTTGCTTTTCTTCTGATATTTTTAGCCATGAACAAGTATTATACTTCAGTTCAAATGTGGTCAAGTTGATCAATTTATTATAGTGTTTGGTTCGTGGATTTTTCCCAGTAGCAAGGTTTGTCTGTCTCCCAGGTTATAAAATAATTCACTCCTATTTAATTTTATTTTTATAGTTACACTTTTTCACTTTTTTTTTTCCTGCTTTTTGGGTCACACCTGGCTCTGCACAGGGGTTATTCCTGGCTCTGCACTCAGGAATTATCCCTGGCAGTGCTCAGGGGACCCTATGGGATGCTGGGAATCGAACCCGGGTTGGCCACATGCAAGGCAAACACCCTACCCGCTGTGCTATCCCTCTAGCCCCACACTTTTTCACTTTTAAATCATTAATGCGTTAGACTTTCTTCGGGCTTAAGGAGAGAAGTGGGGTTGACTGACTTTCTGAATCTCCCATTGACTTTCAAATATTTTTCTTAGGTCAAGCTAAGCTGTGGCAAAAAAAACTGTATCTTAATTTCTTTAAAATATAGTTTTATATTTGGTAGGGCCAATTATCATTTCTTTCTGAGATGCTTGATTCTTTTTTATGTAAATCTTAGAATCATTATTGTCTACTTCAGTGACAAAATGAACACAATAATATTTAGTGCTTCTAAATTTGAATCCAGCTAAATGTAAATAGAGATAAAGGAAACTCAATATTTTTATTTTGTTAATTTAATTTCCAAATCAAGGTAAATTTTTCTATTTGTTCAGAACTTATTTATTTTCACAATAGCATATTAACGTTTTCCTCACAAAGGGCTTTTCTACCTCTATATGTTCCTGGGAAATTCACTTTTTGGGTGTCATATTTGATGGGAGTTTATTTTTTGTACATGATATTTTTAATTATTCACGATTTGTATATATTTATTTGTTTATTAAGTCCAGGTCTATTATCTCACTAAATTTTTTAAAATATGGGGCTGGGGGGGCGAAAAAAAATGGGGCTGGAGCTATAGCACAGCAGGTAAGGCGTTTGCCTTGCATGTGGCCAACCCGGGTTTGATTCCCAGCATCCCATATGGTTCCCTGAGCACCTCCAGGAGTAATTCCTGAGTGCAGAGCCAGGAGTGACCCCTGTGCATCATCGGGTGTGATCCCCCTAAAAAATAGTTACTTCTCTTGGATTTTCCAATGCCTGAGTTCTCTGATTGTTGGCTTGGAAGTATTTTTTTCTTTAATATTTCCACCTCTGTTTTTCATACATCATTATGTTCAACAATACTGCTTATCTTTATCTTATCCTACAACTGAGAAAAACTCAATAATGTGCTTCCCATACAGTTTTTGCTGGACTTGTAGGTGAATAATTGTGTGTATATTTTTCTATCTACACATCTAAGTCTATATATGTACATGAATTTTTGTATCTCATTCATGTTCATCTCATCTCTAGAGCAACCGACAAAACCAAATGGCCATCCTTATCTCCAGCTATGTGTGTCTATATTTCTCTGCCAACAGGATAATAATGGAAAAGGGCCTTAATAGTATTATTGTTTGCAATTTTCTTTTACAACTGGATGTAGATTTAATTTATGTACAAAATATCTTACAGTAACAGGGGCTGGAGTGATAGCACAGCAGGTAGGGCGTTTGCCTTGCACGCGGCCGACCCAGGTTCAAATCCCAGCATCCATATGGTCCCCTGAGCACCACCAGGGGTAATTCCTGAGTGCATGAGCCAGGAGTGACCCCTGTGCATTGCCGGGTGTGACCTAAAAAGCAAATATATATATATATATATATATATATATATATATATATATCTTACAGTAACAACAAGTCTCACAATGGAGACGTTACTGGTGCCCAATCGAGCAAATCGATGAACAATGGGATGACAGTGCTCCAGTGCTACAAAATATATTATAACTAAGCATAATCTGGTGGATTTTATATAAATACATTTATATAAATCCAATACAAAAAGAAACATACTCCTAAATGCTTACTCTGACACATTTGTAGTCTCGTTTTTCACCCTCATTGCCAAGAAATTGTTGTTTCCTGTTAGCATATTAGTTGCCCTTGATAGAATTGTATGTGAGAAGCATCTTCCTGTGTATGCTTTTCTGTGTGGGGACTCAGGTCTTGGCCTCACCCATGTTGCTATGTTATATCTTTTCTGATCTTTTCTTCACTTTCTTTGCTGAGTAGGTCTTATGTATGGCCAACTTTTAAGATGTTGCCAAACTATCTGGTGGTTCTACAATTTTATATTCCCTTCAACTGTGAAGAAGAGATAAAGTTTCTTACACTCTTGTGACATGACACTTGGAATATTATTAGCATTTCCACTGCCTATTTGGTGTGTCAGGGCACCAAGTTATGATTTTAATTGCATCACTCTAGTATTTATGGTGTTTTTCATTTGTGTGCCCATAGTCTTTTGTGAAGTATCTGCTCAACCCTTTCACAAATTTTAAATTGGTTTTTTTCATCCCTTTAAGTTTTTTGAGATTTTAACAAGACATATATTTTCAATTTTTAATATGTCTTTCAGCATTTATAGAAATTCCTATTTAATTTGTTTCCCCTAGATCTACTCATATGATGAGTTTCTAATAATGAAGGATCTGTATTTTCCTGGAATAAATACTACACCATGTGCTGCTGGAACCAATTTGCCATCCTTTCATTTAGACTTGATGTGCTAAGTTTGATAATGAAGATTGTATGTTAATTTATATTTTTCGTGCAATGCATGTTAAATTTAATCAATAACCTTAATCACTTCCAAAAATAATTAGGACACTCTACTTCTTTTAAGATCATGTGGAACCGTTTAAGTAGCAGGGGATCTCAAGCAATTTAAAGTTGGGTAAAAATTTCTTTGCTCCTTGGAAAACTGAACGGGTGCAAGATTAGCCTAGGACATCTTCAATAAAGTAATGGAGAAAATGGTTTTCTAGAAGTCAGGTCATGGGGCTGAAGAGATAGGACAGTGGGCAAGACAGTTGCCTTGCACTCGGCTTACTCAAGTTTGACACTCAGCACCACATTTCGTTTCCAGAACGCAAACAAGCGTGATCCCTGAGCACAGAAGCAGAAGCAAATCCTGAGCATTTCCCAGTTTAATGCCCCCAAAAGACCAAAGCTGTAACAATTTGATAACAAGATTAGAAGTATTCGAAAATGTTGGTAAAGATCAAGGACAGAGTTAATAAATCTGGAGGGAAGAAACTTATGAGATAGAATTCAAATAAATCATGTAAATGTACTACCCACAAGTAGGTGGAGCATAGCCCCCTACACCTTAAACTTAGACAAACATTGACACTTTCCTTCTTCAAGAACCACTATAAAAAGTGGGGACACATGTAACGCCGTAGGGACATTTGCCAAAGATCATCTCAGCTAGGGATTAAAGGTTAACGTCAACTTGGACTCAATCTTGCTAATAGTGATGGAGACCCTTGATGTGATGAAAGGCAGCTGGCACTTTGCTTCTGTGATGTTTCCCCTCAAAACCTATCCCCCACATCTATTCATGACATAAATATAAAATGAACTCCAAATGAGGGAGATTTGATGGAATATCTAACCAGTAATCCTGAAAATTGACAGGATCACCAAAAGCAAGGTCCATTATACTAATGCCATAGCCAAAAGGAACCCAAGAAGATAGATCAAATAAACATGACCTGGCATTCTGGATAGAACCCTAAAATAGAGAAAGCATATCAGCTTAAAATCAGGGAAATCTTTAGTAACTAGTAATACATCCTTGGCGCTGCGTTAATGATAATAAATATGCCGTACTAATATATGGTGTTAATAATGGGAGAAACTGAGAGTGGAGTATGTAAGTACCACTTTTAAATTTTTCTATAAATTTAAGCTGGTTCTTAAGTATATATTCAAAATCCCATAGAAAATAAAAAAGTTTTATTGATACTTTTTAATGGTGGTACCAAGAATAAGCAATAGAAACATATTGCATAAGAATGTGGATGTAAGTTTCAGAAGATAAAATTGATAGATACTTCAATAGAAAACAATTTGCATATATTTACTTACATAAATATGTGAATTAAAGATACCATTGTGAAACAGTTAAGATCTGTTGATTTCCATGGAGGCATTGCTTTAACAAATTTCTTTTTCTTCCATGGAAATGAGATCATTTACATGTTCTTTCTCTTCTGGAATTTTTAATGAATCATATTTTTCCAATAAATTATATATTTCTTCCAAGTTTTTAAGGATATGTGACTTGCATCATAGTCCTGCTCCAGGAGTATTGCTACTAAGTCAACTGTGTTTTTGCACACATACTAAGGACCATCCAATCCTGATTATTAATAAAAATGTGTGCAGCATAAAATGAAAAATATGCTTCTAAACAATCTGATATTTACACCTATATAACAATCCAGGAAAATTTTAGAGTTGTAAAACAATAAGCATTTTTGTAGTAGCTAGTGTGAGGTGTGCATGACCTCACCTTCACAAGATCTGCTTTGTTTTAAATTTTATTGCCCTCTCTGTCTTTGTCCAATATTTTTATTTTAACCATTTAGAATTTCTTCTTAACAATGATTTAGAACTAAAATGATGTGACAGGGACGAGGGGGAAGCTGAGAAGATAATTAACCTAGCAGGTACCTTGTACTGGTCTCAGTGGGTGTATTGGTGGAAAAGAAAGTGCTCTGGGAGAGGCTGGAGTGGTAGTACAGCAGGTGGGGTGCTTGTGTTGCATGTGGCCAACCCTGGGTTTGAACCTTGGCACCCCATATCGATCTCTGGGATCTGTAGGAGTGACCTCTGAGCACAGAGCCAGGAGTAAGCCATGAGCACTGTAGGTTGTGGCCCCAAGGCAAAACAAAATGAAAAGGGGTGCTCTAGGAAAGCATGGTTAACACGCCACGTTAGGGATGGAAGGAGGTCCCAGATGGCGGTGATGGGTGGGAGTGGCAGAAAGGTTGGGGACATAGTGTAAGGAGAGGACATAGTGTATGTGAGTGCCTGAGGCCCATCACTAGAATCAATAATCAATAGATACTTAGTCTATTTGCATTAAGTGTTTGTGTGTTGAACCAGGGTTATGCTGGAAGAAGCAAATGGTCAGAGCCTACGGTGTCTCACAAGTCACAATAAACGTTTGAGCTACATCTTAGAGCATTAAAAAAGCTATGAAGGAGCAAATATAATGCCAAATACCAGTAAAGTGGGCGTATTGTCACATATGCCTTTTCCTCTAGTCACAGGAGTTCAATTCATCTTTACTGGAACAGAATAGGTAACTGAGAAATGGATCCACAGACCTATTAGTCAGCCAACATCTAACAAAGGTGAAAAGGCAATACAATGGAGCAAAGAGAGTCTTTTCAACAAATGGCGTTGGAACAAATGGACATTCACCTGCAAAAATGTTCAGCTAGACAGGGACTTTGCACTCTTCGCAAAAACTAGTTCAAGGGCTCACACATCTGACCGCACACATGTAAAGGTAAAAAAAAAAAAAGAAAATCTCAAAAGTAATAAAGGAGAAAACCTAGTTGCTATCGGTTATGCATTGACTTTTAGAGGCAGCCCCAAAGACAGGAGCCATGAAATATGCAATTGACAATCTAGACTTGACTAAAATACAAAAACTTCTCTCTGGAAGACAATGTCAAGAGAATGAAAAGACGAGCCTCCAACTGAGAGAAAATGTTTGCAAAAGGCACACCTGATAAAAGACTGTCACTTAAAGCTCAGCAATAAGAAGCAAGGAATCCAATTAAAAATGTGCCAGGGACCTTAACAGACACTTCCCCAAAGAAGATATACAGATGGCAATTAATATATGAAAAGAAGCTCCACGTCAGAGGCCATCAGGGAAATGCCAATTAAAGCAAGACGCCACTGCATGCCTATTAGAGTAGCCAGAATCCTGATCACCACCAACCACAAATGCCAGTGAAACGTGGAGCAACGGGAACTCTCATGGCTGGTGGGAAGGAAAAAGCGTCACACAGAAAGTTGTTTTGACTCAGCAAACTGACTGCTTGTGATTTACCCACACGAGCTGAAAATTTATATGCACACCCAAATATGCACAGGGTAGTTTTCTGTGGTTTCACTGCAATGGCCGGGTGTCAGAAGGGACCAAATGCCCTTGAGTGGGTGAGGGGATAAATAGACTGGTGTGTGCAGACAATGAAATATTGTTCAGATCCCCCAAAAAACGGGCCCTTTAGTCATGCTAATACATGGAGGACATTTAAACACCTATTACTGACTGAAAGCAGCTTATTTGAACACTGTCAGATTTCAAGTACAGACATACTAGAAAAAGCATCAAGTGTGGCGAGAGAAAACACACATCAGTGGGCATCAGGGTTTAGGGGCGGGGAGGAAGGGAGGGAGAACCCCATCGGAGAGCACGTTTAAAGCAGTGAAACTACTTTGACACAGTAATGCTGACTGCCTATCTGTCCGAACCCACAGAATGGACAATACCAAGAATGAATCCTGCCGGCAACTGAACTTAGGTCATTTTCTCAATTTTAAGAAACGTTGTGGATGTTGACAGTGGGAGGTCTATGCATTTGTGGGAGCAGGATATAGATGAGAAATCTCTCTATCCCCCCCTCTCAATTTTGCTGTGAAACTAAAACTGCTCTAAATTAATTGCCTTAATTAAATAAATTCGCATTCATATGTTTAAGCTTATTCGAAGGGATTTATTGAATAATTACCTACACATGGCAAGTTTCTATGATAAAAGATGACATGGTTCCCTGCATTTACAGATGGCTTCTCAGAAGGGAGGCGAGGCCGTCTACCCCTTCCCAACTGGAGACCCCCATGGTGAGCTTTGCGTTCTGCCTTGACTGTTTTATCTGACACCGGAATGAGATTACTCTGCCAGGGTGGGTGGTCTCCCCGACCCTAGTGATCCTTCAGCCTTCCTAGTGCTCTTCCCTTGGCTTTCAAGAGACGCTGTGGTAGATGCAGGTGACACAACAAAATATACCGGCTATTAGTTAAGTATTTACTATTCTCTGATTCCTCAGCATTAGCCTTGCTGACTGCAAATACTCTTCACAGGAACCCCTGAGGGAGAAACTCATTGTCCCATTTGTCCGTGAGGAAACTGGAGCTTTGAAGGAGGGCGGTCAAGAACTGAGGAACTCTGAGCTTTGATGTTCGAAGCTGACGAGTCAGCATCACATTTTCTTGGCTTCTGGGAGTAGATGCAAAAAAAAAAAATACAGCCAGAGAGAGGAAGACTTTGATGTATTTAGTTATATTTTTTGGTGGATTGGGCCATACCCAACAGTACTCGGGGAATATTCCTGGTTCTGAACTCAGGAGTCATACCCGGTCATGTTCAGGGAAGCTGAGAGACTGCTAGAGGTTAAACAGGGGTCTGCCTCATGCGAGGCAAGCACCTTAATCCCTGGATCATCTCCCCGGCCCTAAATTCCAGTGATGCTACTTCCCTCAAGAGGACCAGCCTTTTTCATTTCTGTTCCCTGAGTCTCCACCATTCCTTAGTGATGTGAAGAGGGGTGGTGACACCATCCCTCTAGTCAGAGGGCACTGTAGAGCCTAGGAATGTATATCTTTCAGAGCAGACAGGGAGTCAGCCCACTGGCCACTGCAGCATGACAGGGGACACCTCTCTCTTACAAGACGATTGGTTTGTGCAGGAGAAACAACAGCTCCTAGCTCAAAAGATGGGCTGAGACTCAAAAAACACCTGTGAAGATCTGTCTTCTTGCCCAGAGTATTGACCCAAGGCCACGAGTGACACGGTCTGAATTCAAGCTGGGGTTCTCTGGAGGGGCCCCGACCTGACCCACAGGCTCCCCTTCCTCTGTAGGTCTCAGAGCATCTGAAAGTCACGGGTGGTGCAGCGGGCCTGGGAAGTGCTTGGGGAATGCTCGTAGGGTCAGTGAGGTGAGTCCAGAGGAGGTTTGGCAGTGTCTTGCCTGACTTGTGGGTCCAGTGTCCCACCTTCTCTCATGACCCCCGGGGAGTGAGTGGGGTCCAGGTGAGCTGGTCAGAGAAGCTGCAGTGTGAAAAAACTAGACCTTGAGGACTGGGAGGATGGATGGGGAACTAGGGACAGAGATGGGCAAAGGCACCTGGGCCTGTCTGGTTCACACCTGACTCTCATCTGGAGGTCATGGAGGGGAGCCCTTGGCCATCACAAGTCTGGGATGGTCTTTATGACACGTGGGGCTGTTGACCTCCTAGCGACAGGTCAGCAGGCTTATCTGTTGGGGATGAAAGACTCAACTTACCCTTCACTGACCTCTTCCCTCCCTAGATTAACCCCCCAGTCGAGGCAGCAGGGGATGAAGCAGGCGGACTCGTGGGAGATGCTCTCAATGGCCAAGCTCTGTGTTGGACAAATTCTAATCTAGGTTAGGGCTCAATGCCGAGGGCTTTTTGGAGTAAAATCATCTCTTTATTAATGAGATCCAGCCCATCTCTCTGATAGAAACGATGGAAAGGGTGTCCCTTTGGTGCTGTTCAAATGATCAGGGGAGAGCAGTGGGTGTTTTTAAAACTCGGTCTCTGTCATAGGAGGATGGAGCTCATTAGCGAGGGGAATGATTTTGCTGGGGAAAAGCTGTTACAATAAGAAAACATAACCTACTCAAGATGAACCAGATCCAAGTCAATTAGGCTGGGGAGGAAAAAAGGGAGCGAGAGCAAGCAAGTTTCAAATATATCCCCTTTTTTCTTCCATTCATTTGAATAACAGCAAGAGGGCATTTTCATTTTTTAATCATTTTCTTTACTTGAATCAGTCTGGATCTCATTAATAGAGGAATGATCTCTCTTAAAAGGCTGAGTGTTAAACTCCTGTTCGACTGGGATTAACCAAATCAAACATGATTTGACCAAAAAGGAGAAGTCAGAGTATTATATCTATTTCTAATACATTGCAATCTGTCCTTAAATTTTTTTTAAAAAGGTACACATGATATTTCTTCTTTAGTTTCTTTTGATATATCTGGAATATATATTTTTTTTAGGTAAACCAGTCTGGAAATTGCAGTGAAATGTGGTTAGCCACATAAAGTTACTGAAAAGCAGGGGGTTCAAATAATTCACATGTGTTGGGCTGGGGGAGGGGCTGGCAGGCAGAGTCAACTACAGAGGAAATATATCTTCCAAGAGGGACTTATTTTCCTAGGATCTGCCAGGAACCTTCATCGTATTAATCTTGCAATGCCACAATGCTCCAGTTGTCAGGTAAAGACATTTTATTTGAAGGCTTCTCAACTCAGCACTCTTTCCTTTGGAGATTCAAATGTGTGGGGTCCTTTGCTCTGGGGTCAGCCCGAGCAGAAGGGGATTTTTAACATCCACCCTGGATGCTAGCATCCCATTTCCTCCCTTTAACAACCAAAAGTGTCTCCAGACATGGCCAAATGTCCTCAGGCTAGGTGGTGTTGGGGGCACAGTCAGTACAAACCCATCACCCTCATTTCTACTCATCTATCATTTTGGCAAGAAAACAAAACGAGCCATTGTCCATGCAGGCAAGTGGAATGCTTGGGCTTGACATGAGTGGATCATCCTGATGAGGTTCTAGAAGTTTCCCTTGAGTACCTTGGTGCAGCTCCTGGTCCCTGTCTCCTCTCTGTCCGAGTTTGCTCTCTGCCCTCATCCCCCTCTAGTTTAGCTAATGGACTCTGTTTTCCCAGACACTGTCCTTCACGGCTTGTACTGATCTTGAGAGCCTACCTCCTCAACTCACAGAGATTGTCCTCCAGTGACTAAACAGGATGCCAAAGCACCTGGGCCAAAGCCCCCTTGTCTCTAGAGGAAGAGCTGCCAATAATGGAAAATAGCTGTGTTGTCATGGGGCCTGCACAGGATCGGCTTAACAAGTAATTAACAAGTAATAGAGTTGCAATAAAACTTTATTGACAAAAATCAGTGGGGTGCACTAGACTCACAAGCTACAATTTACCAATCTTTGCTCCATAGGGCTGAGCATCTATGTAACACCCCACGTGCTAGCATTCATCACTCTTCACCATTTTTGGAGATGGAGAGGAATTTCAAGTAATGAAGTAATGAAGTTCTCTCTCTCGCTCGCTCTCTCCCTCTCTCTCTCTCTCTCTCTCTCTCTCTCTCTCTCTCTCTCTCTCTCTCTCTCTCTCTCTCTCCTCTTCTCTATCTCTGGTCTAATGGTTCATGTTTAATGTAAACAGAAAGGGGTTATATTATTCACACTTAAATATGTACCGCTGATCAGGAGATTATTAAAAATGATTTAAATTGAGAGACAGACCTAATTGCACAGGAAGAAATCATTTTCCACAGGGCATGTGTTTCTTCTCTTGCAGAAAAGCACCTTGGTTTCCCTGGCAGATTCGCAGCCTGGCATTCCGATATGCTTAGTATTCATGCAAGCTACTAATGGATTTACAATTGCAAATCAGCCCTGTAGCCGAGGAGCTGGTGATATTTTAGACTGTGTTTATTATGTCTCTGGTGTGCCCGCACACACGTGTGATAATCACTGTTTCTTCTCCCAGAACAATTAGCGATGGGCCGACCCCCATTGTTGGTATTAGTGTAAGATCTCTGATGTGGAGAAGCAACGGGCTTGCGCCTCACTCTCCCTTCATGAGATCCTGTGTCTCTGCAGAGAGAATGCAGCTATCGCTCTCTCTCTCTCTCTCTGTCTGTCTCTCTCTCACTCTCAGGCAAGCACACAAATTGCAGTTTTGGGTTTTGTTCTCTCTCTGCTGAGGATGCTGGAGCGACCCCACCTTGGTGCCTTGCTGGAAACGATGGTTTGACAAGGGGAGGGAAGGACATAGATGCACCTGACTTATGTCCTCCATCCTGCTCCATCTTCACACAGCCCTGAGCCAGCTCCCAGCTCATGGGGACCTTTATTTCCGGTTCTGGGACCAGTTCTCGGACCCGTGCATGGCGCTCATACTAGCCTCTCTGCAGAGATATCCATCTCTAGCTTTATTCGGCATACAGGGCGGCACAGGGGTGCTGACTGCAGCTAGATCCAGGCGGGTGTCTTGGCTCTGCCCTTGCTTACAAAGGCACATCTCTGAGTGTCTGTCCTGCACTTGGTGCAGCAGGAGTCATGGCTGGTGATTGGGGCTGAACCATTGCGTCCCAATTCAAATGCTGAAATCTGGGGATGCGGCTCTCTTGGGAAATGGGTCCTGTCAAGAGGTAACCACATGGCACCCGGTCGTGAAGGTGGGTTCTGATGCAGAGTCACTGGAATCCCTTATAAGAGGAGCTGGGGACACGCTCACAGACAGCCAGAGAGGACACAGGAGAAGACGGCCATCTGTGAGACGAGAGAGGCTTCAGAAGGATGCGTCTCCGTCCTCCCAGCCTGAGGAAAAGATCTCTGTTCTTTTTTAAAAATGTATTTTTTAATTTTATTTTTGGCACCATAATTACGATATTGATCATGGCATGGTTTCCTGCAGAAAACACCCTCACACCACACCCTGTCCCAGAGTATCTCATCTCTACAGTGATATGCTTCCTACTAAAGTCCTTTTCCCAGTTTCTGTTCCCCTTGGGGATTTATTATTTATTTACTACGTTTCTTTCTATACCACCTACGAGAGAGATTATTTTGAGTCTGTCCCTCTTCTGAGTAACTCCACTCAGTGTGACCCTGTCCAGATCTCTCCACATCGCAGCAACTTGAGACTTGGCAAATCTCTGTTCTCGGAACCATCCAGGGCGTAGTCTATGGCCATGGAATCCCTGAGAAGCAAACTATCCAAGTCTGCCATGGACAGGACAGAAAACCCCCTTTCCTCCTGTCCACTTGCGCCCTGGGCCCCTACACAACATCTCTCTGTGCGTGTCTTAGACGGAGGCAGATCTCAGCAACGTCTCTGGTTTCCAGAATGCCCAGGATGTTGGTGATTCAACGCCTCTCGAGATGGCAGATTCAAGCTGGCAAGGGCGCCTTCCGGATTGGAGCAGACTTCGTGGCTAGGGTCATTTGTTTGTCTAAATGGTGGTGGACTCCTTGTCCATTGCCCTCGTTTCTCTTCAGACTTATAGAATAAATGCGAGAGCTGGGCATCCGTTCCTCCGAGCGCGAGCGCAGATCCTTGGGGCTGGGTGGGTGTGGAACCCTGAACCTCCTGACATCAAACCTTATCTCCTGTCCAGCCCTACTACCTGTGGGCTCCAATACCGCAGTCCCCTCTGTTGAGACATCCCACAGGCTTGCCCCACTGCCTTCTGCCATATGCTCAGAACGGCTATTTTGGTGTTCTTTTGCACTTACGTGTCAGATTTCACAAGGTTCATCAAGACAGAAAAGATATCATTAATTAGGCTGATTTTTTTTATTTATATTGCCTCTCCATCCCTGCCTCACTTCCCCGGGTTATGGCTAACAGAATTTCTATTTACAATCTTGCCCAACACCACGGAATCAATCAACATTAGGGAACGAAATTCACTTTCCCCCGAAACGCCATTTGCAGGGAAACTTTTCATCTGGAAATGCGTGTCTGTGTTCCCTCAGATGCTCCTTCCTGGAGAATGCCTTCTCTGTCCTCCTAGGACCCACTTTGCAGAAAGTCCACGGGGCCTTACAGAGGAGGATCTTTGCTCATCTGTGAAGACTTAGAGTCTTTAAAGGAAAAAAATAAAAGACGACTTAGAGCTTAGGAATGGGATTGACCAGGAAGCCTGACACCTGCCCATCACCAGGCTTAAACTGCTGGTGCTGATGAGACGTAGCACACAGCCAAATGCGTGTTTGCCAAGGCCCTGTTAAGTGTCCAGTGCATTAAGTGTCCAGTACATACAACCTGTCCTCTTACCTGCAAGGATCCAGAGAAACCCAATGACAAAGGGTGAATCATTCTGCACTCAGAAGTTTCTAGAAGCAAGGAATAGCTCCTTCCTATAGGAAAGGAGGGAACATCCCTAGGTGATGCAGACGCATGATGACTCCTTTGAAACTGTTTTCCTGTTCAGCTTCTCACCACCTGGAGGATCCCAGCACCACCACTGGGCTTTGTCTGGACTCATTCTCCCCCACATCACTTCTTGGAAGAACTGATTTTTTCTTTTTCTACTTCCCTCCCTCCCAATCTTGATTCATTTTCCCCGGATCTTCCTAAATTGCCTCATCATCAGGAACTCCTCTCTTGGGACAGGTGCCGTATATCCCTGAGGTAGTGTGGTTTTCTCTATGACCATTGAACACACCAGTGTTTTTCGTTGTGTATTTTTAGGGGGTCTGTTTGCAAAATTACCTACCTTTGGAGAATTGTGTGCTCCGCACGCTATTTCTGCCACCTGCCTGGTTATTTAAAGCGTGTCATTTTGCAGAATGTGTGGATTTGCAGGAGTGCACACAGCATGCCGTTGCAGGAAGCTGTTTGCAAGAGGAGGCAGCTGATGCGCTGAGAAGATGGGGAACAGTCACGGGGACACTCAGCTCGGAAGCTGATGAGGCCTGATTTGAGGGAGCGGCTGTGTCTTGAGATTCAAGATCGTGTGTCGGGGGGTGGGGGCGGGGAGAGAAGTAGGTTCTACGGGCAAGACTCAAACCCTGGCAGCTCTGGCCATTGCAGAGCAGATTGGGGACCCCTCTTGGCTTCCCTCTTGTGTTAACTTTGCCACTCAGGCTCACTGCCCCATCTCTCCTCGAAGCTCCCCACTTCCCTGTGACAAGCCAGCGGATCGAGGTCTCCTTGCCACAGCCCCTCTGTGGACTGAGCCACCTTCTGTGGGCAATGACCATCCTTGAGCACAGGGGAAAAGATCTGGACAGTCCAGCACCAGCTTCTGCATGTCCCAACTGGACAACAAGAGCCTGAAGCATGCACCATCAGTGGAGGAACCACACCCGGGAACCTGTGACTCCCAGGGCTTGTGTGTCCTCCAAAAGATTTGTGTTCCATCATCCCAGCTTCCCTGCAGGCCCAGAGCCACCTGCCTTGGCAGAGGTGGGGAGGGAGGGGGAGAGAACTGAGCTCCCCTTGGTGCTTGGTTGTTCCACTTGAAAAGGCGCAGGCGGTCTCTCTCTGGCTTGCCAGTGGGAAATGCACTCACCAAGGCACAGGCCCGTCAAAGGGCGCCATGCGGGCTGCACTCCCCCCTGCTGGCTCCTCCTGCCCACCCCTCCGGAGCCCCTGCACTTTGGCCCAGAGCAGGGGGCCCCGTCAGTACTCTGGGCCTCGGGTCTGGAACGACGTTTCTCAACTGGTCCTTAGAGTGCATTGGGTTGTGGAGTCAGACCCAGTGGCTGTCTGGGTGCCGTGGCCCTCCTGCTCTGGGGGTGGGTGGGGGTCTAGGGAACGGGGGGTGGCACTGTTCAGTGGATGCACACTGAGCCCGCAGGTCTGAGTGCATCAGCAGGAAACGCCCCGTGACAGGGATATCGATATCGTCCCTTTCTAAGAACCAGAAACCCACGGCTTCGAGGCCAAGCCAGGAGGAAGGCTCCAGCGATGGCCCCTTCTTCAGTCCGGGGTCTCCCTTCCAGATGCCGTTGCCCCCAGGCTGGGGATTTAAACAGACTCTGGGGCTCTCTCCCCCCCACCCACCAAAGTCCGAGGTGGCCTCTGGTGCTCCCCTGAGCTCCCTGTGGGCAGAAGGTGGTGGGTAACAGGCCCCTTCTCCCCGTGCCATTTCAGCAACACCCCCTGGACACCCAGAAACTTCTCCATGGGGGATCCGACTCCAATAAGAGCAGCAGCCTTTGATTTAATCCAGAGGCTTATGAAATATTAGAGTGGGAAGGAGCCTCCGAAGGAATTTAATCCTCTCTTTGGTTTTGATTCTCACAAACTATCCTGCTCGGAACCATCAGAGTTTCTCAGCGGCCCCCGCGAGCCCCAGGGTAAGTAGCAGTGCTCTAAGAAGTTGGGGGGGGGCAGACTGGTGACCACCCACCCCCACCCCCACCCTGCCAGGCATCCCCCTACCCGTAGGCCACATTTCTAGAAGCTGAGCTCTGCTTAGCTGTGTCTCTCCCTTCGGTCGCCAGGGCTGAGTCCTTCTGAGCCAGTGGACCTTTGAGCTGCCAACACATACGCGTCCACCACCCTCAGGCTTCTCCCTCCCGCGAGGATGTCAGTGCGGCAGTGCCAGGGCTCAGAGTGCTCAGGCCTTGGGCTGCAGAGCTGAGCCTCTCAGCCTCCGCCAGCCGCATAGTCCTGAGCTTTCTGGGCGTCTGAGCCACCGTCAGCAGCCTTCCAGGGCCGCGCCAGAGCACATGGACCCAGACTTGGGCCCGAGCTCTGAACTGTCTTGTTCTGTCTCTCCCGACCCACCCGCCCTGGAGCACAGGCCAGGACCCTCTGGGGCAGCTTCCCTGAGCCGCTGGCATCACACTGCCTCCAGGACCTTGGGCTCATTGGGGGTGTCCCCCCAGGCACCGGATGGAGTTCCGGGGTTCCTTGTTTCTCGAGATTCCCGAGGACTTTGACAACAGCAGACCCATCACAGGAGACACCGGGGAGAGGTGGCTCAGGGGGCCGGGAGTTGGGGAGCCAGACAGAGCCCAGCCCGGCCGTCAGTGGGGGCTCCGTGAATCCTCTGGGGGCCTGGGGGCTGCATGCGTGTCCTTACAGCTCAAATAAGAAGAGGCCTGGGTTTGCGTTTGCAAAATCGTTCCAGGGAATGCGAGAATAGGAGGTTTCAGGAGGGCGCCCAGGACCAGATTATGGGCCCATCCCACTGCTGCGATCAGAAGTTTGCAGGTGCAGCTCGAGGTACCATGGTCCAAAGTCTCTCTTTTCACGGTCAGCCTGGAGCCCTGTCCCCAGGCCTCAGGCCCCCTGGGATGGGGGCAGGCTAGACCATGCAGGTGTCTTCTCGGAAGCCCAGGGGTGGCTTAGAGAAGTGGGGCGTCTGTGCCTGAGTGTCAGACTGTCAGGCATCTTACCCCGCATCCAAGGGCTGCTTGGGGGCCTCTTTGTCCCGGCTTGTTCCCTTTCAGTTTCATTTTAAAGGAGGGTGTTAGCGTTCCAAAACAAAAGCAAACAAAAGAACCAACCACAGTTTAATTCTCTGGTCTGGTGGTTGCCAGAAGATGCCGGAAGCAGGACAGAGTGGCTCTTGGCTGGGGGGTGGGGGGGGGGGGGAGAGTTTTCCTTTGCGAGCTCTAGGGTTCTGCCGAGGAGCTCAGGTGCTGTGATGATGCTCCACAGAGGGTCTGTCCTGTGCTAAATGCTCTGTGCAGGGAAGAAATGGATGGGCCAGAGAGATGGGACGGTGGGCTGGGTGCTTGCCTTGCTCTTAGCCAACCTGGTTTCCTCGCTGAGAGGCTCTTTACATAATGTGTGTGTGTGGTGTGGTGTGTGTGGTGTGGTGTGTATGTCTGTGTGTGTGCACGTGTGTGTGCGTGTGGTTTGCAGTGTTGTTGCTCATAGGGTTTTATTTGTGACACTTTAATCAGCTTTCAGCACTATCTCCTCCCCCATCTGAGAGCTTCCCTCCACCATAGATGCTGCCCCCTCCCTGTCCTGTCCCCCAGCCCACTCCGGTGACATCATTCCTACACATACTTTTTCTTGAGTTCTTTGTTCCCGTTGTTTTTGGAAATTCGTCTTTACACCATTGTGTTTCTCTACATTCCACAGATGAGAGAGATCATTCTGTGTCACCCTCTCTGCCTCTGACTCCACTCGGCATGACACTCTCTACATCCCTTCATATGGCAGCAAATTCATAACTCTCTTTTCTTCACAGCCGAGTAATAATCCTTTGGGTATATGTACCATGGTTTCTTTATCTAGTCATCTGTACTTGGGTGCTTGGGTTGTTTCCAGATTTGGGCGGTTGTAGATTGTGCTTCAAGGAACATATGGGTGCAAATATCTTTTCTCCATTTTGTTTTTGAGTCCTTGGGATATATTCTGGGTCAAATGGAAACTCAATTCTTAGAATTTTTTTAAATAAATTTTCATATTGTTTTCCATAAAGACTATACCCGTCGACATTCCCACTCTCAGTGAATGAGAGTCCCATTCTCCCCACATCCACGCCAGCACTGGTTGTTCTTGTTCTTTTTTATCTTTAGACACTTTTCCTCTGGCCATCACAATCCACTTAGCCCCTGTGGACAGCAGGCACAGGAAATAGCCCAAATACAGTGTAACGGTCACCCCCCAGACAGTAGTCAATCAAGCCCCCAAGTCTCCCAACTGCTGCCGGGGTGATATAAACAGGTCCAGAGTGGATATCTGCCCTGATAGGAACTACTTGTTGCCACAATCTTCTCTGACCTACTTCTCCTTGCCTGGTAACCGTTTCCAGAAATCTTAACCCAACTGAAAACATGTTGCCCTGGAGTAAAGAAAATAAAATGGCAACCCCGGGGCCCTGGCGAGGCCCCTCCCGTGTACCCTCCTGCCTCTCTCATAAGGCTTTGCAACTCAGGGGGGAAGCAGGCAGACACCGGGGGTCCCTGTTCTGCTTGGATTGTCATCAGGCCATCGGGATGCAGCTGCAGAATGCAGGCCAGGGAGCGATTGACACCTCAAAGGATGACCGCTGATGATTGGACACGAACATCCCCCTAGCTGGACACAGACGCCCTTGGCCACCAGCCCAGATGTGACACACCAGTACTGGCCCCTTCTCCTTGGTCCTTGTCCATCAGAGGGTAGGAGCTGAAGAGAAAGGCACAGCTCAGAGTCTGCTCTGTCCTGGCCAACAGCCTTGCATTGGCTCTTCCAAAGAGCACATCCACTCACCAATTTCAGTTCTTGGAGTTTTCAAGGTGAGCTTTCTGGCTCTGCCTTCCTGGGCGAGGAAGGCACCACAGAACTCTTCGTTTCCAAAGTGAAGCAACGCAAATGGTCTCAGTCACTTGTGATGACAGCAGGAGATGAACCTGGAAAACCCTGCTTTGTAGCTTATTTAACTGTTCTTACTTCAGCTGCTTCTGGAAACAACCTACACTAGCCTTTACTGCTGCTCAAACCAGCCAATTCGTTCCCAAAGGTAATTTGAAAATCCACACTATTTTTTTTTGTGTGTGTGGTGGGGGGGTCTATACTTGAATTTCTCTTTGGGGTGAGACATTCTTTGGTTGCATGCATAGTAAACCTCCTCAATGAATTATCACAAACACACACACACACACACACACTCACACACACGCGATAAGGAATCAAGGATGGAGAGAGTAGTATCACCATTGAAGAGACTGGAAATAGAAATGAGATAGATGTTTGGAGACCACAGACTCCCCTCCTTGATTCAGTCCCAGCACCAAATAGGTGACCTGTTTCCCTCTAAGCTCACACTCGGTCACAGTTCACACACTGTGACCTCAAAAAACACATTCTAGTCCAAGCACTCTCCCCATCCCACTGACCTTCCCGTCCTTAGGACTCCTATCAACTGCAGGCTTTGATTTCAGGGTAAAAAGGCATCTAGAGCTCATGATCGCACTCCCTCCTGCTGCAAACACCCAGTTCTAGGGAACAGATTAGTCACACAGCAGGTATGTAGCTGAGCTCCGACACCAGAAATATAGTCGCAGAAATAAAGAAGATATCTATGAGTTTGGGGTTCAACTTCAATAATCTGGAGCAGACCCCAGTATGATCACTGAACACTACATCCCTTCAAGGTCTGAGAATTTCAGCCCCTGTTGCAGTCAGAGGTCAGTGACAAGAAGTAGAGGCTAGTCCCTTGGATAAACGGGGACTGGAATTTCTCGGCCCACTGCCCAGTCGCTCTTACTGTTTCTCACTGCTTTGCTGAGACGTGGGAATATTCTCCCTCATGCTTAGGAGAACCCTAATGGGAGCGAGCCTTGGGGACAGAAGTCCGAGAGGGTTAAAGAAACAGCACACACGTGTTAAAGCACTGGCGTCCCATCATTCTGACGCTGGTTTCATCCCCAGTGTCACATGTGGTTCCCTGAATGCTTCTGGGGTTCACTTCCGAGCTCAGAGGGAGCAATAACTCAGGATGTGCTTATCACTTGCCCATTCAAAAAAAAACCCAGTAAATTAAAGAGAATAACCTATCTATCTACAATAACCCAATTCAAGCCCCACACACTGACCCATGGATAGTGAACTCTGCCAGGTCAGGGCAGGCTTACCCAAAATTTTCTAAGAGGAAATGGATCTTCTTTCTCTAGGCCAAGGGATTCTCTTCCCCCATGTAGGGAAGAGAATAAGCACCAAAGATAACCCCCAGGAGAATGAGCTAGAATAGCCCAGGGGAATGAGACCTGTAATTGTTACTGTATTTGGCATATCGAATGCGCCACGTAGATAGATAGATAGATAGATAGATAGATAGATAGATAGATAGATAGATAGATAGATAGATAGATAGATAGATAATCTAAGGTCGGCTGGAGTAATAGCACAGAGGGTAGGGCTTCTGCCTTGCACAGGGCCGACCCATGTTTGATTCCTCTACCCCTCTCGGAGATCCCGGCAAGCTATGGAGAGTATCTCACCTGCACGTCAGAGCCTGGCAAGCTCCCCGTGGCATGTTCAATATGCCTAACATAGTAACAAGTCTCACAATGGAGACGTTACTGGTGCCCGCTCGATCAAATCGATGAACAATGGGATGACAGTGATGACAGTGATACAGCGAATCTAAGGTTATAACGAAACAATATCCAGAAAGCATGAAAGAACAAAAGTGACCCCAGGTTCGATTCCCAGCATCCCATATGGTCCCCCAGCACCGCCAGGAGTAATTCCTGAGTGTAGAGCCAGGAGGAACCCCTGTGCATCGCTGGGTGTGACCCGAAAAGCAAAAATTTAAAAAAAGAACAAAAGTGAGAAAAATGTAGGAGGAAAAAGAATTAGAAAGCTGAGATATATTTAAAAAATACAATTATTGAAACTTTGACTTTCAACTTTAATAAATGAGTAAAATGTAGGTTTAACCAAGGAGAAATGAATTAGCCACTTGGAGGAGAAATGCCTCAGATTAAGAGAGAAAATAGTTTTTTTAAAAACACAGGCTTGGAGATAGAGTACCGTGGGTAGGTCACTTGCTTTGCCTGCCGATCCAGGTTTGATCTCAGGAACTACATGATGTCTGAGCCCACCCGAAGTGAAGGGCAGTTCCTAACTAGGTTCAAATTTCTCTAATGAGAAACTCAGGTGGGTAGAAAACAAACAAACAGAAAAAAAATCTGAAAATAAAATATTTGAAAGTCAAAGACTAGAATGCTAGAATGGACGTAGAAATGAGTGCAGCACGCATAAGGTGTCTGGAGGGACTGGAGCTAAGAAAACATGCTTTTGCTTCCTGTCTTTGCTACTAATTTAACGTAGACTTGAAAGAGGGCTGGAGCCCCAGCCACTGTATTGTGACCATGAAGCAATTCACAGGCCTCTGAAGTGGACACAGAAGAAAGACAGGTTCCTGGGGAATGGTAGGGAAGTCACAGGCTGATCTGCCTGTCCTTGTCACTGTCATCCCGTTGCTCATTGATTTGCTCGAGCGGGCACCAGCAGCATCTCCATTGTGAGACTTGTTGTTACTGTTTTTGGCATAGTGAATACTCCACGGGGACCTTGCCAGGCTCTGCTGTGCGGGCGGGATACTCTCGGGAGCTTGCTGGGCCCTCTGAGAGGGATGGAGGAATCGAACCCGGGCCGGCTGTGTGCAAGGCAAACACCCTACCCGCTGTGCTATCGCTCCAGCCCTGATCTGCCTGAGGCTGAAAATAATAGAGAAAAGCAAGTCCTTGATTAGCTTAAACTCCTGTTTAGAAAAATACCCCTTGCCTGACATAATCTTCTGAGATTAAAAAAATCACATTCATAAATAGTTAAAGACTAGGTATTCTAGGACCCTATCTACACTGAAAGAGCCACTCACTGTCAAAATACTTGAGTCAGGAAATTAAGTCAGAAGAAGTGGGAGTGAGAAGCAATGGTTATTAAGCATCTGCTAACACATGTTGGAAAGGATAAATCAGAATTAACCTTATATAATAATATTCATTATTGTATTCTGCTAATCTTTCCTTCAGAGAATGAGTTCAAGCTAGAAGAGTGGATAATAAGTGGGTATTTGCAGGAATGCTTGGGATTCACAGTGAATTTTAAAAGTCTATTTATTCATTACACTTGTTTGTTTGTTTTAAGGCCACACTCAGTAGTGCTTAGGGCTTACTCCTGACTCTGTGCTCAGGAATATCTCCTGGCTTGGTCAAGGGACTTTATGCAACACTGAGGTTTGAACCACCTCAGCCACATCCAAGCCAAGTGCCTTAACCCATGTACTATCTCTATAATCCCAATTAAAAGTAATTCAAGAGTTTTACTTTTTTTTTTTTTACTTTTTGGGTCACACCTAGCCATGCACAGGGGTTACTCCTGGCTCTGCACTCAGGAATTACTCCTGGCGGTGCTCAGGGGACCATATGGGATGCTGGGAATCGAACCTGGGTCAGCCGTGTGCAAGGCAAACGCCCTACCCGCTATGCTATTGCTCCAGCCCCAAGTGGGTTTGGGTGGTGGACATCTTGGTAAGTACAAGCTTAGCATGTGTAGTGCCCTGGACCCGATGCCCCCATCCCACCCACTCCCCCTCTCCCCCAACCCCCCTGCATTGTGTGAATAAGTAGGTGACAGGGATGGTTTTGCAATGTTTGCAGACATTAGAATTACTGAGCTGCTTTAGCATTTCGAAGTTTCTGAACAGAGGAGCAACTGTAAGGGAACATTCAGAATCCATCCCCCTGAGCAGCACGGAGGACCCCTTCGGGGAGGGTCTGCTCCAGTGCATTCACCTGGCGCCTGAGGCACTGCCCAGAGCTGGACTGTGGAGCCCAGCTGGGGGTGGGGCGCAGGGAGGATAGCCCCTCTCTGGGGCAGCCTGGGTGGCAGCTAGGGACAGAGAGCTGAGACGCAGGAGCAATGACGGGGCACGTCCTCTCTCCTTGGGGCGCTGTAGCCCCAGAGAAGGCTCTTGCAGCAGTAGGGGCATGCGCCCTGTTCGTGTCCATGCTGCGTTAGTCCCAGGCAGGGTGGGCGTCCGACACCCTGTACTGAGTAGAGGACCCTCCCTCCTGGGAGTCATTCCCCCTGCTCATTCACGAGCACCTCCCGACTGAGCTTTCTACCTGCGTCCAGGCAGCCCTCCTCGCTGGACGGGATGGGGCCCATTTTCTCTCCTGCCACAGGCTCAGACCACAGCACTCAGGCCAGATTAATCATTCCTCACCCTAGCAGGGTCCAAATCTAGTATCACTGTTTGGATCATGACAGCATTTGTCCATGACCAAGCTCTTAACTTATAGTTAAGCATTAGGCACTTCGGCCAGGCCCATCTCGATGCCAGGGTAGCACACAACTCACAGCTTGCCCTGGGACGGTCTCGTCCCTCGTCGGGACCCTGCTTTTGGGGGTGCTAGGAAGTAAGGGCAGCTGAGGCTTAGGTCGAGAGAACAGATGCCCAGGAGGAAAATATCATGTAGAGTCAAATGACTCCCAGGTTACAAAAGCATAACATTTGCCAAGTCTTCCTGTGTCCATACAAAAGGACATGGCTCTGAATAAACTATGCAAAGGACTCAAGGAGAAGAGAAAAACAATGTTTACAAGTCAACAGAACACAAAGAAAGAAGCTACAAATAAACACAGAGGAATGGGAGCACTGTGATGGGAGTAACCCAATAAACCTAAACTACCTGAGGCTACGTTATCCTACACTCTCCAATTCACACGGGGTGCTCAAGTCAATGCTTCACTCACACCCACGTGTGAGAACGATGACGTCAGTGGGTTCTTGGCTCCCTCTTAAGGAGGGAGCCAATCAAATTGCACCGTCAGAGGAGCGTGGTCCGCCCTAGACAGTTGGGGTGATGCCCAGAAACAGAGAGGAAGGGGCTCCGGGCCAGCAGAGGGTCTGGCAGGCTGCTGTAGGTGTGGGTGCCGGGGTGGGGGGGGGCTCGCTCTGCTTCCCCTCCTCTGGCCCATCCCTGTGAGAGTGAGACCCACACAAGTCTCACCCACTCTTCCGGAGCACGATTGTCTAAAAAACTCCCATTGGCTTTTACTTTTGTACTTTAAATCCTCCTAATCCAGGCTCTCGTGGCCTGAGGTGCTTTTGAGCAGATGGGTACCAGGCGCCAGCTCCCGCCAGCCAAGCTAGCTGCATGGCAGTCTACAGATGACTGGAACCTTCTGGAGGGTTCTGGAGGGTTCCAGCAGCAGTGGTGGGCAGCTCCTCAGCTACTACAGTGCACCAGACAGAAATCTGGGTCTGTCTCCTGCCCGTTCCAGTGTCCCATATGTTTCCTTCTCTCCCTGTGTCCCTATGTGTCTCCCTGTCTTTCCTTCTCTCCCTGTGCCTCTATGTGTGACCATGTACCATGTGACTCTGTATATCCCCCTGTGTCCCCATGTTCTCGTGTGTTCCCCTGTGTCCCCTGTATCGCCCATGTCTGTGTATAACTGTGAGTTCCCAGCTGTCTTCCCTTGCGTGTGTATGTGTAAGTATGTATCCTGAGAGTTCGCTTATGTCCCCCTGTGTTTCTAGATATAACCATGTATTTCCCCATGTCCCCTGTGTCCCCACGTCTCTCTGTGGATCACGAGGAGGAGGGGCTAGCATACTGCAGCAGTTCTTTATCCCTCAGTCACCTATTAAATACTCACTGGCTTTATACCTAAGTCAGCTATTAAATACTCAGTTTCCTGCCCAAGGTCTCATAGCTTGTAATGACGGGAACCAATCTCCCAGTCCAGGCAGACTGGTGTCCAAGGCCTGCTCTCACCGCAGGAAGTCTCTGCCATCAGCCTTAGTTTTGTACCTGTCAGGTTTAAGGGCCTGATGGCCAGAGAAAAGGGGACCGCCAGGAGTCTAGTGAGCTGAGAACACCAGTTGCACGATGAGCTAGAAGAGCCAGTCGACGGGACTGTATATTTTTCATTAACTGTAAATTAAAGAGCTGCTGTCCTGTGGGGTCTCCAATCCTCAGAGCGGGGTCATGGGGGCTCAAGGAGTCAGCTCTCTCATTCCTTCACGAGATATTCTGCTTTGATTCTTTTCTTTTTTTCCTTTTTTTATTTTTTGGGTCACACCCAGCGATGCTCAGGGATTACTCCTGGCTCATGCATCAGGAATTACTCCTGGTGGTGCTCGGGGACCATATGGGATGCTGGGAATTGAAATAGGGTTGACCACGTGCAAGGCAAATGCCCTCCCCACTGTGCTGTCGCTCCAGCCCCAACTTTTGCTTTGATTCTTGAAGGGAAACTTCTGTTGGCCCAATATCAGCTTCAGATCAGTAGCAGTGACTTTATTTGGTAGGGTAAGAGGATAATAAGGAAAATGTTGGCCGGCTGTCATTTAGAAGTTGCGCCTAACAAAACTATGTGCTACCTCATAATCTGCATTGTCTGATTGGGCTTCACAGAGGCAGAGACAGAGAAGGCAGAGTCCTCTGGGTGCTGACACCACACCCTGTCCTCATCTCCAACTCAGAGTGCAGCTTTCCAAGCATGTTCATCAACACGTTCTACACCTGTTCGCATGTGGGCCGGTGGATTGTCAGATACAACCATGATGGTAGACCAGTAGTTTTCAACCCTTTGGCAGCTGCAGACAGATGTGGATCCTGCATAAACGTCCATGGACCCACTGTTAGCACCAAGGTTAGACCACTGGTTAGATCCCACCAGTCAGACCAAGGTTAGACCACTGGTTTTAACCTCTCTTCACCTCTTCACCCCTAGGCCCGTGGTTGAAGACCACTGTTCTACATCACAGTCTCACTTGATTCTGCACATACTTAGAGGATTTATAGACATACATATGTGAAGGGTATGATTTACTCCCATATAAAGGTAATTACTAATGTCACATGGGCTGAGTTAATGCTAATAAATATCTCCAAAAAAAGAACCAGCTAAAGTGTAGACATGTTGTGAATAGGGAAGCAAAGACACCGTTTAATCATCTGTGTCAAGCAGAAAAAACTAATCTGAGTGTTATTCTTACCTGAACTCCGATGGGAAAAAGGATCTCATGTTTAGAAACCTTCTGTTCTTCCCCACACCAATGTTGTTCCTTCCTAGATGATAAGAGCATCTTTGCCCTTGCTCTGTGCTCCTGAGTGTGCTTCTGCTCTCCCACCAGTAAATAGCTTGAATTTGCCAACTCCTTGAGAGCCAAGAAGCACTCTGAAGTAGAGGAGACACATGAGCAACAGGAAAAAACAGAATATTTTTCTATCGAACCATCCTCGCTCCAACACTTCATATCCGTGTAATCTCCAGCACAGTGCTTTCCCCCACATGAAGTGATTTCCTAGTTTCCTACATCTATAAGTCTCTCCTGTACCCACTGGGGAGGTGAGAGCTGAAGATGAAAGACAATTATGCAGGAGACAGAACCTGGACGACCTTGTTCTTTAAACTTCTCTGGAATATGGGTGGCTATGAATAATCGAAGTCTAGTGAGAAGAAGCGAATTCAACAGAGTGGACCATGACTAGGAGGACCGTTGAGGGGGGTGTGTGAAGACTCACGGACCCTCTCAAGGCTTGAGTGAGGCATGCCCAAGAGGCACACCTGCCTTCACTTCCCAGGAGAGACCACATGGCTCTTCTTGACCCCCAGGGCTGTGTGTAGGGTACCCAGGTTCAAAGGACCTGGGGAGAAAAGTGATGGGGGACCCCTCAGATTCCCCACTAGAGCCAGACCCAGCACACTTCAGCATAGGGGCCACCCCCTCCGCAAGGGGCTGCTCTGGCCCCCAGGACATTCTCTTGCCACTGAACCCACTGGGAATAAAGATGCTTCTCCACCCATGAGGCCCAGTGACCAGAACTTTGCGCTCCTTAAAACCCAGGGTAGCCCGAGGCTCAGTGTCCTTCCATAGGGTCAGCCCCTCTTCTCCTCGCCTCGCACCTCAGCCATCTCAGACATCCAGGACTCCTGTTCCATCTATCACTGAGAATCAGCATGTACAAAGAAGAAAAAAAAAAACAATAATAAGGCAAAAGGCAGCTCCAAGGAGAATTGGAGCTCAGGGAAAGGCCCCAGAAGGGTAGAGGGTGACGGTTCTTGGGGTCAATAGAGCACCAAGTTCAAGATCAGGGCAGGAAAAAAATGCAGCATGGCTAAAGACAAGCGCGAGGGGGCCCATGGAAACCAGTGTCTTCTGGGACCAATAGGAAAGCTTTGGGGTGGATATTCGATAAGTGTGGGGCCACGACACACAGGAGACAGCTAGTTAGGGGAAGGAATGTGGGGGGAGGGCGACTGGGGAGTTCACAGGGTCAAGAGGAGACCTGAGCATGTTGATCATTGGCAGAGATAATTTGCAGAAATCCCTTCTTACAAACCACATCTTCCCTCTCTGACATGTCTGAAACCCTTGGCAAGAATAGCTTTCAAGTCTCCCCCAGATTAGGAAGTCAAGTAATGGGCTTTCAGAATACAAGAGGTTTCAAACGGCTGTCAGCTTGGAGCCAGACAGCTGAGGAATGTGCCCGCTCTCATGAAGGGCAGCCTCCATTAAGGCATATCAGGTGGCCCTATCAGGGGTACCCATCGGCCGGTGGGCAGGGCCCGTGGAAATGGCCCCTCCATAGAGAACTGAGCACCGTAGCCCAGCCCGGCCCTGAGCCCCTGTTCCAACCAAGCTCAGAACTTCATGGCTGAGGGAAAGAAAGAAAGAAAGAAAGAAAGAAAGAAAGAAAGAAAGAAAGAAAGGAAAGAAAGAAAGAAAGAAAGAAAAGAAAGAAAGAAAGAAAGAAAGAAAGAAAGAAAGGAAGGAAGGAAGGAAGGAAGGAAGGAAGGAAGGAAGGAAGGAAGGAAGGAAGGAAGGAAGGAAGGAAGGAAGGAAGGAAGGAGGAAGGAAGGAAGGAACAAAGAAAGAAAGAAAGAAAGAAAGAAAGAAAGAAAGAAAGAAAGAAAGAAAGAAAGAAAGAAAGAAAGAAAGAAAGAAAGGAAGGAAGGAAGGAAGGAAGGAAGGAAGGAAGGAAGGAAGGAAGGAAGGAAGGAAGGAAGGAAGGAAGGAAGAAGGAAGGAAGAAAAGAAAGAAGAAGGAAGGAAGGAAGGAAGGAAGGAAGGAGGAAGGAAGGAAGGAACAAAGAAAGAAAGAAAGAAAGAAAGAAAGAAAGAAAGAAAGAAAGAAAGAAGAAGAAAGAAAGGAAGGAAGGAAGGAAGGAAGGAAGGAAGGAAGGAAGGAAGGAAGGAAGGAAGGAAGGAAGGAAGGAAGAAAGGAAGGAAGAAAGAAAGGAAGAAGGAAGGAAGGAAGGAAGGAAGGAAGGAAGGAAGGAAGGAAGGAAGGAAGAAGGAAGGAAGGAAGGAAGGAAGGAAGGAAGGAAGGAAGGAAGGAAGGAAGGAAGGAAGGAAGGAAGGTAGGTGTAGGATAACATAGCCACAAGGAGCTTAGGTTTATCCTGGTCACACCCATCAAGGTGCTCCCAAGTCACTCCCATTCCTTTGTTTATCTGTAACTGCTTCTCTGTGCTCTCTTTCCCAACCAGTTAATCAGCTCTTCCCCCTAATCAGGACTCTGTTAATTTGGAAGGTCAGATCTTTCTAGGACACTGAACTTATATTGTAAGTTAATATTGCCTTGCTCCTCTCCTTATGTCTTTTGAATAGTTTGTTTTAAAGCAATGTCCCTTTTGTACAGACACATGAAGACAATATTATACTTTTGTAACTTAGGATTTAATTGGCTTCAAATATTATTCATTCTCAGGGCATCTGCTTTGTCGACTTTAGCTTCAGTTGCCCTCCATTCCTAGCACCCCAAAAGCAGGGTCCCGACAAGGGACGGGACAGACCCAGGCCAAGCAGTGAGTTATGTGCTACCCTGGCATCGAGATGGGCCTGGCCAAAGTGCCTAATGCTTAACTATAAGTTAAGAGCTTGATCATGCACAAATGCTGTCATGATCCAAAAGTAACAATGAGACCAGGACCTTGCTAGGGATAGAAAAGACTAATCTGCCTGAGCACTGTAGTCTGAGATCGAGATGGGCCTCAGGAGAGCAATTCTATATGCTTAATGCATCTCTTACTGTGTCCATACAAAATGATTAATACTATGAATGCTTGTATGCTTGCTGGACAAGGAGAGGAGAAACACACTCATGCGATTCCGCCCTTGGGTGGGTGTCCTGCTGAAAGAGAATCTGTCCTAGACGTAGCTTCCCCTGAGGGAAAGAACATTACCCCTAATGAGTGTGACCACACCTATATGTAAGTCACACCTATATGTAAGCCCCAACCCCTCATGTGGGGCTGGGGGTGTTAACTAGGCTGGAAGAGTAAGTTGGGGGCGAGGATCAAGAGCCCGGAGTGAAGCAGAGAGGGAGACAGGAGTGAATGGGGATGAGAACGGGATAAACGACAACTGATCTATCAACCGGCTAGGCCCTCGTTTCCTACTCCGTCTGCCCCATGGCTGGGCCGCTCTGGCTGGGCAAGCGGACCGGGACCCCTCAACCCAGGGGCAGCTGGCTGAATGGGAAAGCCCCGGCTCTCCCCCAGCCGTGCCCCCTGCCAGATAGTTTTTTACAGGAAAGGAAGGAAGGAAGGAAGGAAGGAAGGAAGGAAGTAGGAAAGGAAGGAAGGAAAGGAAGGAAGGAAGGAAGGAAGGAAGGAAGGAAGGAAGGAAGGAAGGAAGGAAGGAAGGAAGGAAGGAAGGAAGGAAGGAAGAAATAGAAAGAGAAGAAAGAAAGAAAGAAAGAAAGAAAGAAGAAAGAAAGAAAGAAAGAAAGAAAGAAAGAAAGAAAGAAAGAAAGAAGAAAGAAGGAAGGAAGGAAGGAAGGAAGGAAGAAGGAAGGAAGGAAGGAAGGAAGGAAGGAAGGAAGGAAGGAAGGAAGGGAAGAAATGAGAAAGAAAAGAAGAAGAAGGAAAGGAAGAAGGAAGGAAGGAAGGAAGGAAGGAAGGAAGGAAGAAGGAAGGAAGGAAGGAAGGAAGGAAGAAGAAAGAAAGAAAGAAAGAAGAAAGAAAGAAAGAAAGAAAGAAAGAAAGAAAGAAAGAAAGAAAGAAAGAAAGAAAGAAAGAAAGAAAGAAAGAAAGAAGAAGGAAGGAAAAGTTCCTGGAAGAGGTTGTACACAGTAGCAAGACACCAGCCCTTCGTCCCCAGCTGATGGCCAGGCCACCTGGGCGCTGGTGTCCATTCCGGCCCTATTCGAGTCAGTCTCACTAGAGCGTATCTGTCCTCTCTCCTGGGCGGCTTTAGCACAGCTGCAATTTGCCAGCATTTTCTGTTGTTCTTTTTTATCCG